>NW_017096709.1:0-5759 GCF_001412225.1 Nicrophorus vespilloides
TTTCGAGTAAATCAATGAAATGTACAAACACTGCTTTTTCGAGCATTTTTTAAACTTTGAAGACGAATTACAGCCATACGGCTAAAACCACAGTAATATATCGATACTTGCTAGATTCCCCAAACATTCAGCTTTCATAGCATATTTGGTATTCAATCTATGTATTATAGTTTTCGATAAAATCAATGAAATGTAAAAACACTGCTTTTTCGAGCATTTTTTAAACTTTGAAGACGAATTACAGCCAAACGGCTAAAACCACAGTAATATATCGATACTTGCTAGATTCCCCAAACATTCAGCTTTCAGAAGCATCTTTTGGATTCATTCTACGTAGAAAATTAGTGAAATGTGAAAACACATTATTTCAATTTTGAACGCGTATTACAGCAATATGAGTAAGAGCACAGGAATGTAGCTATACTTTAGCAGATATTAGGAAAATTGCTCACTGCTACTAACATTCGCGCCTCCCCTTAGACTAGTTCACGCCTCCCCAGGCAGGCGCGCCTCACAGTTTGGAAAACGCTGCTTTAGATAAAAAAAAAGAGGAAGTAAATAAAATAGTGGTGGCGTTGGGGAAATGATTTTGTTTTAAGTGATTCAATGTGAACGGTTTTCGGGGGAGGATCAAGGATCAAGGATGGAGTATGTACCGTAAAGTAGGAATCGCGAGACTACAACACAGATACACACACAAACCGTCGTTACCTCGATGCACTTTGTTTTATAGTTTCACGGTAGCTGCGAAACACTTTGTACTTTGATTCCGGATCCTTTTCATTCCGCTTCCGGTCGTCCTTTACCGATTCCCCCCTTGCACTCTCTTTCTTCTCCTTTATTAGAATTCGCAAATTGATTGCATTACATCGTATCGATTTTCTAAGCCCTCCTTGCACAGTTATGTAAATTTCCTATGACCCTCAGAAGCTCGTGTGTATCGTAGATTATGGGTTCGCCCTTTAATAATAATAATAATACTAAAAATACGGAGAGCTGCGAGGTGAAAAGGGCATGGAAAGTGTGTTTTGTTGGTGAGAGAGAGAGAGAGAGAAGGAATCTTTGGCTTTTAGATTTAGTGTTAATAAAACGGCGTTAAGAGTTTCGGTAATAAAACGTTTTTTTATGTCGATACCCGATTAAAAGCTTCAGATATAAATAATAAAAAGGGTTTTTTCTTTTGTTGCTGTTGCTGCGACACATTTATTTTAGCACCCTCTATCGGTGCGACTCGGTATTCGGGGGGGTTGGGGGGATGCTCCGTGGAGGGAAAAGCTCCGAGTAAAATATGTAATATAGGACACATCGCGGGACCCATAACTTTTAATATGGCACAGCTTAAATAACACGGGGCAAGGCTTTCGGAAAGCTCTCAGCTCGAGCAACAATAAAAGGGCCCCGATGCTCTATATTAACTTATGTTTAACACGTTTTATTATGTTTTTTTTTCTCCCCTCATCGAAACCCATATTTTTCTTTGCCTTATTTACCACCACCGACCAGATACGAAAAAGAAAACCTTTCCCCACTTTACACATCCCTCCTTCGACTCGTACCAAACATAAATTGGGAAAAAGTTTATTTCATGGAAACCGATATCATTTTTGTTTTGTTGCTCATTATTATTAATATTATTATTATTATATTTTTTGTTGTTGTATTTATTGTTGTTGGATTTCGTTTTTGAGCTCCATTCAGTGTTATAATGTTTGGAAATAACGGGTCGCGGTCGGTATTTATCGTCCTTCGCAATAAAAACCTTTGTTTTATCCACATATTGAACCATTAAAACTAGATGGGCCCACGCACACACCGCTGTAATCGTATTATTAAGAAATTTATAGCCGTAAAAATGAAATAGGCGTTTGTTTTGTCCGCCTCCCCTTTAATTTTGTCCACAGTCAATAATACCTGTACAATAGCGATAATACCTTGCGTTTTCTGCTTCAGTTTTTACTGTTATTTCAAACACTCATAAACAAAAAAAATTACACATTACGTTTTTAATAAATCAACTTTTATTTATATAATAGATTACAAATCAAATGAAAATTACTAATAATTTAGTAACGAGCAAAATTACTTGCATAACGAATGACGAATTCTATATCATTTTCAACACTTGTGTACACATATTATGTGTATTTCTGAATATATTAACAGTCTTCGATTTTCTTTGTCATCTTTGTTTGAAGCAGATTATACTTTGCAAATATAATTTGTGTTTGCTGTAAATGCAAAACACAAATGTATTATGTCCAATCATTATTATAATATACAAACACACTATGTACACTTTTTTTACATAAATAAATATTAAAAGTATAAAAACATTTCCAACAAGTCATAGAATTGATACAAGTTATATAAACAAATATAAACTCACTTCACCGTGTGTGAATTGTAAAACAGTTCCTAGTGTTAGTGGTCGTTTTAGTTGCATCTTAGTGTTGTTTATGATCACAAAATTTGATTTTTTTTTTCTAATTTAAGATAGATTTTTAATTGAATTATGCCAGAAAATGTTTTGTTAAATACTTTGCATCAATGTAAATTGTTAATTAATAAGAACAACAGTAATAATTAACTAATTTACTTTGAAAATTGTTTTTAAATAATAAATTTTTATTAGAAAAGATTAGAAAGAATTTTTATTATAATATTTGAACGGAAAGAAAAATATATGTAAATTTAATTAAATAATTTGTTATATGTAAAATTGAATACTTTCAATTACGAAAATGACATTTTAAAGGAATTTCGGTCGTCGACCATAAAATTCACATTATGAATAGTTTTCATCAAACATAATTTATACAAAATGTGATTATTTTTCTTATTTAAGACACATTGAATTTAATTAAATTATGCCAAAAAATTGTTGGTAAATACTTTACATCAATGTAAATTATTAATTAATAATAACAATAGTAATAATTAACTAATTTACTTTGAAAATTGTTTTTAAATAATAATTTTGTATTAGAAAGAAATCAAAAAAAATATCGTATAATCAGTAAACATAAAACTATTATAATATTTGGACGGAAAGAAAAATATATGTAAATTTAATTAAATAATTTGTTATATGCAAAATTACGAAAATGACATTTTAAAGGAATTTCGGTCGTCGACCATAAAATAATTTAATTAATAAACATGATTCCGAAACGAACGAAAAAAAAAATACAAATTAAAATAAAAAAATATGTACATCTACGGTCAGCGTGATTAAATAAATGCAACGTGAGGCATTGAATGAACTGCAAAAAAAAAAATAAAAAGAGTGGGCGAGCGTTCGTTTTTTTTTTTATTGTAAATGTGATTGGCGTTTAATATAAATAAAAAGGTGTACGTTGTATAAACTGAAATTTTCATGAATATTCGAAACGTACGGTCGGAGGAAAGGGCAGGTGTACTTTGAAAAAAAAACAAAAAACAAAATGGAATGCGATGGAATTGCATAAACCGCTATAAAAATAAATTGAAATTGCATTATTTGTATACGCAAAGCACATGCATGTACGTAGGTAGCAACTACCCACATCAGCCGGAGTGCTGCGGCTTCGAGGCAATTAATTATTGCACACAATTGAGTGAGAGAGAAGGGGTGAAAACGGAGGGTGCGTGTGCAAATTCTCACCCCGACGAATTATCGTCGCCAACCAGTCACCGTGATGATCACCTACATCCACCCTATACACAAATTTCGTGTGAATTCCCATAAACGTTCTCTGTTACATATCTTCCAGTTTTCCTACATAGTCAAGAAGGCGAAAAAAAAAGCGTGATTTTGTCATTCCTTTTTTTTCGCTCTCTGAAGAAAACTGTTTAATCTGGCGAACCCTTCAAGAGTAAACGCAAACAATCGACAGGGCCGAGACCAAAACCCTAACTAAACGTCCTCCTAAATTATTCACCGAACGACAGACGACACGGCGCAAAGACCATTTAACATTTAGTGTGTTTCACCTGAAAAGACGTACGACCGTAGATAGATGGAATCGATGCCCCATATTTTATTTAATGTTAGAGCTATTCACTTCAAGTCCGAATAATCATATCGCAACCAATGAAAAATGTATAACTTAAATCTATATTTTAATGAAATCTAGTTTGTTCAGTTTCAGTTTGTCAAATTAATGAAATATTTTTGTATTTCTACCGTTTCGTTATGTAATTTAATCATTTAAAAGTTTATTTTTAAAATTAATTTGAAAGAAGAAATATTGTATACGTTTTTATTGGGAAGTAAATCTGGTTTATTTAGAAGTTTCACGTAGTCGGGATTTGTCGATATGCGAGTGAGTGAGTGTGTATGTGTACATAGGGAGGATGGTAAATAAAAAGAATTCGGAATCCATGTTTACGCTCAGAAGTCTTGCTAGTACATTGAGTCAGCAGCTCTTGGTCTTGTGATGTGCAATAGCTGAAAACAGGAAACAGGATATCGGTGATAGAACTTTGAGCCAAGAGACAAGATTCCAACCGCCGTATGCCATGTATATGTACATAATACTGGCTGCAGAGGGAAGTTATTGAAAGCGGATTTCTCTTTGCTACGTTCCCGATACCCGCAGAAATTCTTTCTTTTATTTCAGCAAAAAAAAAATAAAGCACGTCCAGAACGAAACTTTCTGCTCAAGTAACAAGATTTTCTAACATTATTATTTAACGAAAACCTCCGGAGGTGAAACAACAATATGATATAAATAAATACTGAAGCGGATTACGCGAAACTTAAACACGAAAGAATACATTTAGTTGAATACTTCGTAAAACAAATATTTTATTTGTCAACTTGTTTCTCCTTTTTTTATTTTTTTTTCATAAATGTATGAACAAAAAGAATATGAATATTATCTTTCTCCACTTTGATATAAATTAATGTTACAAAATTATTGAGATATCAAAAAAAAAGAAAAAAAGTTAGTTGAACCAATAAATCAATTACGTTTATGAATGAATAATAAAGGTTATTTGAAAAAAAAAAAATATTGAAATTGTACTTTGTTTCGACCAGATATGGCGCATCCATCAAAGTTGTCGCAGTACTTTGTAAAAGATTATTTTCAGAAAAATTTAATAGTTATGTATTAGTTATGTAGTAGTTGTATAATAGTTATGTAGTAGTTATGTAATTGTTATGTAGTAGTTATGTAATAGTTATGTAGTAGAATAGTTATGTATTAGTTATGAAGTAGTTATGTGGTAGAATAGTTATCTGATAGTTATGTAGTAGTTATGTAATAGTTTTGTCATATAAACAATATTGTTAATCGTTAATTTTTACTTGAGAGTCATCAAATGTTCGTAAAATTATTAATATTTATATTTTTATTTAAATTTATAGTACTTTTATTAATTTCTATTTGAACGTTAATTATTTATCAATTTATCAATTAAGAAATGTTATTTGATTCATAAAAATACAATTAAAAGTTGTTGGCAACCAATTTCTTTTGATTGCAATTGAAAGCACACATATGGGTGTAATAGTAGTAATTTTTAATTACAAAAAAATATTGGATGAAAAATGTATAAAAAAAACTTGTAAAATGAGGTTGATAATGATAATGTTATAGTCTTTTTATCAATTTTTAAACTAACGTTTATTACTTAGCTTAATCAATTAAGACTATCAATTAAGAAACGTTGAAATTGCAATTAGAAGTTGCTTTGATGATGTATGACCTGGCGAATTCGCCAATTCGAGTAATGCAAATGTTGGATGTAATACAAATGTAGGAGTAAATTTC
>NW_017096709.1:5773-6407 GCF_001412225.1 Nicrophorus vespilloides
ATCAATTTTTAAACTAACGTTAATTACTTAGCTTAATTTATCAATTAAGAAACGTTGACGTTGTTAAAACTCCAATTAGAAGTTGTTTTGATTATGTATGACCTTGCGTATTCGCCAATTCGAGTAATATAAATGTTGGATGGAATACAACACGTATGGGAGTAATAGTAGTAATTTTTAATTACAAAAAATATTGGATGAAAAATATATAACAAACTGATAAAATAACGTTGATAATCATAATTTTATAATCCTTTTATCAATTTTTATACTAACGTTAATTACTTAGCTTAATTTATCAATTAAGAAACGTTGACGTTGTTAAAACTGCAATTAGAAGTTGCTTTAATGATGTATGACTTGGCGTATTTGTTAATTCGAGTAATGTAAATGTTGGATGGAATACAACACGTATGGGAGTAATAGTAGTAATTTTTAATTACAAAAACTATTGAATAAAAAATGTATAACAAACTGATAAAATAACGTTGATAATCATAATTTTATAGTCCTTTTATCAATTTTTAAACTAACGTTAATTACTTAGCTTAATTTATCAATTAAGAAACGTTGACGTTGTTAAAACAGCAATTAGGAGTTGCTTTGATGATGTATGACCTGGCGTATTCGCCAA
>NW_017096709.1:6486-6674 GCF_001412225.1 Nicrophorus vespilloides
GTTGTTTTGATGATGTATGACTTTGCGTATCCGTCGATTCGAGTAATGTAAATGTTGGATGGAATACAACACGTTTGGGAGTAATGTTAGTAATTTTTAATTACAAAAAATATTGGATGAAAAATGTATAAAAGAAAACTGGTAAAATGACGTTGATAATGATAATGTTATATTCCTTTTATCAATTT
>NW_017096709.1:6699-14414 GCF_001412225.1 Nicrophorus vespilloides
AAAACTTCAATTAGAAATTGCTTTGATGATGTATGACCTGGCGTATTCGCCAATTCGAGTAATGTAAATGTTGGATGGAATACAACACGTATGGAAGTAATAGTAGTAATTTTAATTACTAAAAATTGGATGAAAAATGTATAACAAACTGGTAAAATGACGTTGATAATGTTAAAGTCCTTTTATCAATTTTTAAACTAACATTAATTACTTAATGTAATTTATCAATTAAGAAACGTTGACGTTGTTAAAACTCCAATTAGAAGTTGCTTTGATGATGTATGACCTGGCGTATTCACCAATTCGAGTAATGTAAATGTTGGATGTAATACAAGTGTAGGAGTAAATTTATTTGATTACAATTGGAAGCACAGGTATGGGAGTAATAGTAGTAATTTTTAATTACAAAAAATATTGGATGAAAAATGTATAACAAACTGATAGAATAACGTTGATAATCATAATGTTATTGCCCTTTTATCAATTTTTAAACTAACGTTAAATACTTAACTTCATTTATCAATTAAGAAACGTTGACGTTGTTAAAAATGCAATTAGAAGTTGATTTGATGATGTATGACTTGGCGTATTTGTTAATTCGAGTATTGTAAATGTTGGATGGAATACAACACGTATGGGAGTAATAGTAGTAATTTTTAATTAAAAAATATATTGGATGAACAATGTATAAAAGAAAATTGGTAAAAAGACGTTGATAATGATAATGTTATAATCTTTTTATCAATTTTTAAACTAACGTTAATTACTTAATTTAATTTATCAATTAAGAAACGTTGAGGTTGTTAAAAGTGCAATTAGAAGTTGCTTTGATGATGTATGACCTGGCGTATCCGTCGATTCGAGTAATGTAAATGTTGAATGGATTACAGGTGTCGGGAGTAAATTTCTTTCGATTACATCTGAAAGCACACATCTGGGAGTAACCAGGGAGCGACAAAATACCTGCCCCATTCCTCCTGGCTGAATAACGCCAATCAATATTTATTCGTGTCTTTGAAAACGCAGTCACCGGCCATCAGCAATTATTTATGGATGACGTTATTGCTCACCTGATAAATCAGACGTGACTTCGTGCAACGTCTCCCGTTTCGTATTAAACAAAAATGAAAGAAAGAAAAGTATTACGTAAGTCGGCAAAAGAAATATGAAATAAGTTTTATTTATGGTATGTTTATTAAATCCATAATTTACGTTCCATACATAAATATATTATATTTTTTTTTTGTTGTTCTTCTTTTCATTTTTGTGTCATCTGTCACTTGGTTTATAATTTTACTGATGTGCCGTTTGCTCAGCAGCCTGAAATTCGGGAAAGAACAACACGTTGAAGGGAAGCGGAGGGATTCATATTTTTTTTTGTTGTTGTTGCGTCGAAGAAAAATAGGAAACGGGCGCAATATGTCTTAAACCTCCCCCTGTTCTTAACAATGCTGCTTCGCCGACGCCGCCTCTCCATAATGAGCTTTATTTTTCATATAAAAAAAAAACGAATGTAGTTATTAGAAGGGAAAAGTGTGATTTTTGCTTCTCTCTTTGTTGTATATCTTTTCCGCCCTTTTTCAGTATACATTTTTTTTTCGTCTTCTCTCCTCTCCGTTTCCATGCGCGTATGTAATAGCAACAGTTTGTAACTATATATCACATCTCTCGCATTACACTTTATATTTTCTGACATTAAGTTGCAATTTGATATATTTCTATAGGCGCTGAAAGTCTGCGTAACTCGCATTTGGAATGCATACACTTCGTGCGGCAGATTTACAAGTGTCTCGTTTTTCACACCAATTTTCATCCAATACTCCTGATATTTATTTTTTTTAAATAAAACCATCATAATCATATAACAATTACATAAAATCCAAAATATTTATTTTATTCACAAGTAATTTTGTAATAATTTGAAGAGAAAAAATAGTTTTTTTTTTGCTTTCATTCATTCCTTAATTATCGTTAATACAATTGAAATACAAAATAAATTCACTGCTAATTTAAAAACTGCACTAATTAATAAGAACTACATAATTAAAACCAATATTTTCTTACAATTGGAAAATGTTTCATTCATTTTCTTTGATTCACTGATGTTATTCAATTATTACGTTACATTGAAAAATTATAATAAAATTTTAATTTGAAGAGATTTTGAAATAATCTTAGAAAATGCATCACTGTGGAATATCTCGTAGTTATGTCATTTTGGAGTCCTAGTGGAGTTTTCTAAAGAATGCTAGAGGTGAAGTTGGAGTTTTTTTATGATAATAAACACTTTATTATTCAATGTAAGATTGTTAATAACTTCTATATCTAGATTCCAGTTACAGTTCTTCTCTAAGACTAAAACTAACTTGGACTAGCTAGGACTATGACTTTAACACTGACTCTTTAGGATTCTCTTTGTATTACATAAACATCTTGTTATATAATAGTGAATTAGCATAGTGGGAGTACAATATTTGGTAAACGAAGATAGTGCCTAATTAAGTAATTAGATGTGGTCATTCTTGATTGTACCTTTGAGTTTGTGCACATAACATGTTGATTAACAATAGTCGTTACACAATGATTAGCTATGGGATCTTCCTAAGTAGTATTTGTACTAAATATTAATGACTTTCATACATAAACATGTAAAAAATAATAGGGGCTAAGATAATATAAACAATAACGGTTATTTATAACAGTATTTCTATTTATAGAAATAACAGCGTATCAATCTTCATTTTGTGTATATAGTTCAGAAAAATATATATTTAAAGTCTATTACATAAAAATTGAAGCATGGAGAAATTGTTTGCATCATCCATCAACTGAATGAAAGCTCGTTGTGAAAACTAAAACTAGTTTCAAGAAAGATTTTAATCTGTTTTACTATATTATTGAAAACCTCGTGCAATATAAAAATGAAAAATCCATAAGCTTTACACTATAATATTTCCAATGGATTAGTTTACATGAACTTACATAAAAATTGTTATATTCTTTGATTTTCATTGAATTATGATAAGACTTTTGAACAACGTCGTATGTGTTTTTATGTGTGTTTTACAAAAGTCTGCACGGCTATTAGAGAATATCTCATGTTTGGGACACAACAAAAGTGGATTATCGACCAAAAATAATGTTCTCTCCTTACATGCGGCCTACTCCAGTTCGAACCTATCCTCCCTCACATGCGGTGCAATCAATACTAATGCACTCAGTCAACCCTTAATGCAGGAAGGCACAAAGGGCCTAACAATGTGATCCATCACGCTGATTCCTACAAGATTCCTTCACTTCAATATCACCTAATTTCCAAACGCTGTCTACGCCTGCAACATCAATTTGTTGCAATATTTCGGAATTGTTTACTCACTTTTTTTTGGTATATTTATTACATAACATATTCGGTGCAATCTGGAACCAAAAGGCGAAACACTTGGTCACGAATCGCGCATAAAAATGTTCTGTCTACAGCTCGCATACAGATTTGTCAAATTCCTTTCTATCTCTAAACTTTCCAATTGCATAACAAAACTATTTACAGCAGTGAATCATTTCCACTTTTTTTTTCACATATTTACTTTAAATAAATTTGTAATATCCGGTCTCATTATTTATTATACGACCAAACAAACAAAAAAACAACAAGTGTAATCCGATGCACGTCGAACAAAAAAAAAAGCAAATTAATTGAAAAGTATTAAAATCGAATTAAAACATTTAACATTTCGTTATTATTTATTATTTTCATGTGTGTGTGTGTATGCGCGAAATTGCAATCGACTGAAAAAATATACAAATATAAAATATTGAATTTCCCCGATAAACAGAATTACGTAATATTTAAATACGCAATTTCGAATCGACAAAAAAAAATAATGTTCGAATCGTAATTGAATTCTCGTTGTTCTCCAATTTCTTTTTTTTTTAATTTTACACAGCAAAATTGATTTCAATTCATATTTTATATTACTCTGATTTATAGCGTATTCTATTTAATTATATTAACAATATTATTTAAATAATTACAGATTTTAATGAAATGCATATAATTTTATAGAAATGTTTCTGTCTCTTTATTAACTAATTAGATGAAATTGTGTGCTGAATCTGAGTGTACATTTGAGATTATGAAATTTAGTATTAAGACTTCGGGTCTGAATCTTTCGGATTAAAACGAGAGATAATGACAGCGATAATTTACATCGTCGGATTTGCTGTGGCGAGACAAGGAAGACGAAAAGATATGACATGTTTTTATTATAATCTGCGGGGTAATAAATGAACGAAAGAGAAAAAAAAAGGGGAGCAGTAATCTGTGGGGGTGGATGTTCCTTTTTCCATATTACATCTTTTTGCGTGTCTACCGAAAACCCTCAACCACCAGAACTACAAATCGTTCTATCGTGACCGCAATCTACTAAAATACCTTTTGCCACCCGCACGTTCCCATCCAAAAAAAAAAACCACTTTGAACAATGGTAAACATCGTCTCTTCTCCAAGAACCAAATGAGTTGAAATCATTGATTTTAGTTTAGATTTTAATTGTTGCTTTTAACGTTTACTTTTGTATAGTATATAGACATAGAGTGCGGGGAAAGAAGACAGATAGAAGCTGCCGCATTCGGCAGTAAAAACGCAATCAACAATTAAAAAGTTTATGTGGTCCGGCTCATCTAATCCGGCCGACCGGACGGATTTGCCGTTTAATTTATATCGCAATCCTGTAGCAACCATCGGAATCTACCATTGCGTATTCATTTATATATTGCAGACTGCAGTAAAACTCGCGCAGTTTACGTCGACATAAAAATTGTACACGTCGATTCCTGTAGATGTGTTGTGTAATTTTTTGTTTGTTCATTTCTTTCGATCCTTCTTTCATCTTAAAATGAATTAAAAGATGTAATTTTACGCATGAAGTCTTCAATTCAAACAACATAAAGATAATTGTTTAATTTTTAGTAATTGTTGTTCAATAATTGTAATAATTCTTACATCATATTGAAATTATTGGCAATATCTAATCATTTTTAAAAACTTGTGTACATATATTATGTGTATTTTTGAATACTAAACTCGTTAAACGAGGTTTCACTGTATATACAATCATTAAATTTATAGTAAATAACAGAAAATTCCCTAGTAAGATATTTACAAAAAAAAAACACTAAAAGTAATTGAAAGTTTTGAAGAAAACTATAGTTTCTTAATTCAAACATAGGTCATAACTATACAACTAAATATATACTGTTTTTATTAATCTGGATAATTCGAATTAAAATTATACAGTTTAACAATAGAATAGAAACTGCTGATATTATAATTAAAATTCAATTATTTTTGCAAATTTATATTACATATTAACTCAAAGAGAAGTTACAATGCTTAACTATATAAGGTGACTATTTTTGGTGATGATAAGATAAAAATTGTGAAGTGATCAAGGAAGCTTATAATAATTAAGAAATTCCAGGATTAAGCAGATAGATTTAATTTAATTTAGTTAAGTTTAATTATAATTAGTGCTGCGTTAACAAGGATATAATCCTTGCAAACCAATTTACTTAATAACCTCTTGAATATAACTTACAATGGTTATGGTGTTTTAAAGAGACCTTTTTTTTAAAATATTTTATACTTAAAATTCTTGAAAATTACTCTTTAATTTCGTTTTTAATATTTCCGATTATTAATCCATACTTTATGCTTATGTCGAAAAAAAAAAATATAAAAATGTATTCAAGCGATTTCAGTAACTGAAAGTTTGAAAACAAAATTTTTGTTCAAAGTTATTTCATTACCGAACACAATTTTACTTTTCAGCATTTTATTTTATGAATCAATGAATTTATTGATTATATTTATAAAAGAAAATCCTAATATTAGATTCATTATTTTAAAAATCTGTGTAAAACTAGATTTTTTACATATTTATTAATACTGAGAATTATTTGTTTTAAGTAAAAACGTGAATTTTGCATAACAATATTTATTTAAATATTCTAAAAAGTTATGTAATTCACTAGTTGCTTAAAAAAACTTTTAATATAAATCCAATTTTTGAAAATCGTTTATATTAGATCAGATTAGTTTAATCTGGATTATGTTACTAAATAAATTATTTATCTTGGACTTGAACATTATTTACATAATCGTTCTCTTAGAATGCGAAACAATCTTTTGAGCGTCAGCCCTGTCCCTTTCCGAGCGACGTTCGACCTCTCTTTATACGTATTTTTTTCATCTACTTTTGTACCATTCCACTGCTCCCTTCGACCTCTCACCACTACTCCGATCCCTTTCCGCCCCTTTTTACCCAAGGAACGACGACTTCGGAGAGACCGCACCAAAGTCATAATTAGCTGGGTGGCTGCTCGCACAACATTGATTTGCATTTACATTCAGCTCGGGTCGTTAGATCATCGTCACGTTTTCCAATTTCTTTGCCAACCCCTTTCTGTACTTTCCTCTTTTTTTTATTTTGCGTATATTTTCCCTCCACCCAAATCAATGCTCTCCTGCAAACATATACGCACATTACGAATTAGCGAAGCGTTACGAAAATCCACAAAGAGTTTTATTGTGTGTGTGTGCGCTTTTTATTTATTTATTCGTGCTTTGTGCTTTTATTTTTCTCCTTTTTTTTTTTCGGAATTTTCATTTTTACAGATGAGCACTGCTTGTTTGCATGATTCAATTAGTGATGCAGGTATAGCATTAAACTGGCGAAACTTATACAGGTCGAAAATCAAAGGTTCCAAATAAAAGCGCCGATATGGAATGTTTAGATACTGTGCGTTATGCAACGACACAGAATACGTTGATCAAATTACATTTAGTTCTCTATGTGAGGTCTACATTGAAATTACGACAGTATCTTTTATTATAAACAACATATTATAATCATTATAAATAAAACTACAAGGTGGCGCAAAAGTAATGTCATAATTTGAATTGACTGCCATTTTTGTAGATGGCGCCAAATGTCACTGTACTTTGACATTTATGATGTAGATATATAGAGAATTAGTTATCAATAAAGCCATGGAATGATACACACTTCCAGAACGTGGATTTATTGTTACTGCTTATTTGACAAATTTTCAAGTTGCTGTAGTCTCGATCATTGTTGATTTCAACAGAACGGAACAATTTTACTTGGCGCAAAATTAACTCAAGATTTGAATTAAATAGAAAACACAGTTTCTAGTCTTCAGATTGTTATTTTTTTATTGAATCATAATCTGTGTTTTTTATTTAATTCAAATCTTCCATTACTTTTGCGCCACTTTGTATACATGTTGCTTTGTTTAATCAATCCCGTATTTAATATGTAGTGGGCATTTGGTGTGGTTGTGCCTCGATCCTAGGATCCACTATCATCCTGCATAACAGTAGCAGTAGACACTCGACTCGCCACGTGCGCTTGCCTAACCCATTGATTTCCTATTATTACCTTACCAAAATTTAATATTACATTCATTACGTTTGATCCGATTACCGCGTGTGCAATTCACAATCCCGTTTTAATTAACACTTATTACGTGTGCACTTCTCTCTCTCTCTAACTCTCTAAAATTCTATCTCTAAAATTTCCGAAGCTGCGCCTATTCAATTACAATAATTCCCATCTTATGTAAACTCGGCGTTCCATCAAGCAAATTTCCAAAATTGCCCTTCAATTCGCAAATGTTTGCGTTCTGCCCAA
>NW_017096709.1:14430-15516 GCF_001412225.1 Nicrophorus vespilloides
TAAATCACTCTTCATACACTTCATTATAATTATAGTAATCTTCAGAATATTTAACGAACCATCAAAATGTCTGTGTGTTCAAGCACGCTTTATGTAATCGATACTATTAGTAAACAAATTATTAAAAACAATAGTTTTCTAAAATTTTATATTGTAAAAAAAATGAAGCAAAATCTAAGTTTGTTGAAGAAAATGTTATTCAACTTTTGATATAATTGTTATAGCTTTTTGTACTTGATATTTTTGTTTTAGTTAGGAATTATAGTTTATAATTGAATGAAATAATCTTGAAGATGTTTTTATTTTTTTACAATGAAGATGTGTAAAAGTTGTGAAAGTGGATTATGTCAATTATTAATACAATTGCAATTGCAGCGTTGCATAAAATACCGTTGCCCAAACCCGAAAACTGAGCGAAAATTTGATTAACTCGCAAAAGGATTTCGTTAATTAAGTTTACCTGAAAATCGCCGTATAAATCACTCTTCATACACTTCATTATAATTATAGTAATCTTCAGAATATTTAACGAACCATCAAAATGTCTGTGTGTTCAAGCAAAAAAAAGTTATTATTTTAGTATTTTAATTAATTTCATTACAAATTATTAAAAAAACGATAGTTTTCTAAAATTTTATATTGTAAAAAAAAAATGAAGCAAAATCTAAGTTTGTTAAAGAAAATGTTATTCAACTTTTGATATAATTGTTATAGCTTTTTGTACTTGATATTTTTGTTTCAGTTAGGAATTATAGTTTATAATTGAATGAAATAATCTTGAAGATGTTTTTATTTTTTTACAATGAAGATGTGTAAAAGTTGTGAAAGCGGATTATGTCAATTATTAATACAATTGCAATTGCAGCGTTGCATAAAATAATAAAAATGTGAATGAACTCCGAGCAAGGGATTATAAAATATTCAATAATTGTCATCATAAAATTGCAACGACGACGACGTCAGAGCGGCCCCTAGATGTTTATCAAAATTTAAATAAAGTGACGCAGATAAAGGGATGTCGGATGAGACAAAAATCGGTTAATGGGTAGACATTAAAGTCGATGTATCCTCGTATCGTGCAGTCGT
>NW_017096709.1:15540-15750 GCF_001412225.1 Nicrophorus vespilloides
CAAAAATAGTAAATATTGTTGATGAATGAATGAATGAACGAATGAATGAATTTAGTATGAATAGGTACAGAATTATGGATTATCCTATCGCGAAGATACAAAACAGCTAGTATCGATTCTATATGTTAAAATTTAATTAAATTTGCTTAAAATTACAATTTACTTTTTTGCAATTTTGTTAATTTACTATTGTAAAATTGTTTATTTTAA
>NW_017096709.1:15766-23901 GCF_001412225.1 Nicrophorus vespilloides
TAAACACTAAATATGTACAAAAAACAGACTTGACTTGAAATTTTCAAACCGGATTGATTGAAGCAAAACTATTGTTGCATTGAATATTTGCATGCAATACAAAAGCAAATTTATGTTAAAATTAATGTTGTTTCTTATTTAAAATATAACAAATATTGTTGATTGAGAAAGCAACATTTTGGGTTGAATGAATTGAGTATGAATAGGTACAAAATTATGGATTATTATCGTTGTGGAGATGGAGAAGAGGACGTTTTTTTTAAAGGCGGAGAAAGAGCATCAAGATATGTACGAGTGCTAGGCAAAAAGGAACAGATAAGCCGTCGTCTGCAAAAGAGTACTTTCGTCTGCAATTGGTTATTTGTTAATTGAATTTGAATTCAACGCGAGTTCGCGGCTCCGCTATTTACATGAGCTGAGTGCGCTTGGCAATCAACGCCACTGATTCGATTAACAATGAGGGGGGAAGAGGTGGCACCAGGATTACATTTTCCAAAACCCCCCGAAAAGCTGCTCCCTTTCGCATCGTTTCCCTTCAACAACAACGTTCCATCATTAACCCTGACTACCCGAAAAAAAAGCTGCAGGAAAATCTAGCAAATAAAAGTTAAAATAAACTCTTTTTTTTTAGTACATACAATGAACGCTTTTTCCACAACTATGCATTATCTGCAGCGGGAATCTGTTTTCTTTACAAAGTGCGGGACATTTGAATTTATTGCGACACAGTTCCAAGGCTCGCTGGAATCGCGTGTCCGAATGGGGTTGGGTGTGTGTGTTTTTTGTTTTTTTGTCGTGAGGAGAGGTTTCTTGGTCAGAAGCCAAATCTGCGTATAAATGCCAGAATCACTTCTGGCTAGACCTCCTACGGTCACACCGAAATAATTTAGCCAAATCGCTGGAGCGAATAAAAACAATCTGTAACTTTTCTGAAATGTATAAAAAAAAGAAGATGAAAAACAAAAAGTTAAAGAGAAAGAATGAATTGCTTCAGCAGCAGTTAATAAAATAAGTGAAATTTTCTATTTTTAAGAAAATAATTAATATTGTAAATATATTAATAATAGTCAATAATTGAAGCAAAGTTTGAGGTCAAGAAAAAAATTGATAAAATTCGGTGAGATTAAGAAAACAATGGTTACACGTCTTATTAACTTATACAAATTGGATCTAAAGAAGAAAAAAAAAAGTAAGAGATGGAGGATGGAATTACTAGAAATATTAGAATGTATACTTTTCATATTTTAAAACAAATTTATTATTTATTATAGTTTTGTGTAAAAAGGGAAAACTTTTAAAATAATTTATTGCTTATAATTTATTTCTTGTCCCAATTGGATTCTATCAAATTTTGTATTACTTTTCATATTATAAACGTTTCAATATTTTTAAGAAAATATTATATATTTTTAAGAAAATAATTAATATATTGTAAATATATTAATAATAGTCAATAATTGAAGCAAAGTTTGAGGTCAAGAAAAAAATTGATAAAATTCGGTGAGATTAAGAAAACAATGGTTACACGTCTTATTAACTTATACAAATTGGATCTAAAGAAGAAAAAAAAAAGTAAGAGATGGAGGATGGAATTACTAGAAATATTAGAATGTATACTTTTCATATTTTAAAACAAATTTATTATTTATTATAGTTTTGTGTAAAAAGGGAAAACTTTTAAAATAATTTATTGCATATAATTTTCTTGTCCCAATTGGATTCTATCAAATTTTGTATTACTTTTCATATTATAAACGTTTCAATATTTTTAAGAAAATATTATATATTTTTAAGAAAATAATTAATATATTGTAAATATATTAATAATAGTCAATAATTGAAGCAAAGTTTGAGGTCAAGAAAAAAATTGATAAAATTCGGTGAGATTAAGAAAACAATGGTTACACGTCTTATTAACTTATACAAATTGGATCTAAAGAAGAAAAAAAAAAGTAAGAGATGGAGTTTGTTAAGATTGTCGGGGTTTGGAAGGGAATAATGATTGGATGGAGGAAAAAGGCAAACAAGGGACGTTGAAAAGTATATAAAAAAAGAAGAAAACTACAGGAAAATGTAGGAGTCTTTCGAATCTCTCTCTTTGTTCGAGACACTGTGTTCGAGTGTGTGTAACGTGTTTGATTTTATTTATAAATCAAATTACTTTAAATCGTCTATTTCCTTGGCGCGTAATCAGGTTTTCCGGTCCCGGCAATTATTGCGTCCTCGCCCTTTTTCCCCACAATATTCCTTCCTTCCTTCCGCAATTCCTTCAACCCTCCAATCCTCACTCTGTTTTTTTGTTGTTTCCCTTCATCTCTTCACCGACTCCTTTTTATTTGCTCAGCTCCTTATGTCTTCGCCTCTTATCCCACGCTTTATTATTGCACTTTCTCCGTTTTACGTAACATAGTTTTTCCCAAAAACCTCTGGAACTTATTTTTTTTTTATCATTTATCATTATTTAATTACATACCTTTCACATTTGTTCTAGTTTATGCAACTCATTTTTCTTTCCATTTCTCATTTCCCATCAAATAATTTTCCGAAATGAAAATATATTAAATTTTACATTCACAATAACGCTTATTAACTTTTACTTTTACACTTATATAGAACTAAAGCCTATAGTTACCTCACTGTAAATATGGGTTCATTTTACGCCGATTCGATTTGCGACTGCTTTTGTAGGAGCGTAATTAAAATATATAAAATTTTACACAGCTACACTTTCTATTATACTTGACTCAATATTCCAAATCCACTAGAAATTAAATTTATCATTTTACTTCCACGCATTTTCCATTATAAAAACAGTAATATTTGTACATAGTCCTGAGTTTTTACTAGTTTTCCTAACTAATTTTACAAATTCTCTGCTCCTTTTTTAAAATACTCTTAATACACTTAACTCATGTTTTTTTCCCTAAAAACCCTTGGGAACTAAATTTATTATTTCCCATCCATAGGATTTCCATAATTAAAACACATCCGTTTATGTTCTTTATTCATTCATTTTTTGGGGAGAAAAATTTGAAATACACAAATAAAAAAAATGTATACGTGGTGGATAATGCGTGGCCCGGGACCCATAAGGGTGTAATACCACGCATGATAAATAAGATCGTACAATGCATCACGTCTAAAAGCGGGTTTTATCTCATTTCTCCTTGTTGTTTTCTTCCATATTTTTTTCCTTCCTTTTTTGTTACTTCCTCCTTTTTATCTGCTCAGGGGAGAAAAGGAAATGTTTAATAATCTCGAAAGGGCGAAACCAATCCAAAGTCTGTTTACCGTGAACGCACAATAATAATAAAAGAAGTAGTAATAGTAGGCAATATAGAATATCCTAATACTAATATTTGCACAAGTCAGAGGCGATATATTAATAATATTGGTTCTCGAAACGGCGATAATGGGCTCATCACCAGAAGTCTCCAATAACACTGGATTGTTTGATCTATCCACATCATGGATAAAATCCAAAATAAAAGTTATAAATACTTTGACACAATACCCAATTCACGTATTGAAATATTCATTAATTTAATCACTGATTTTTTTAACAGAAATATGTATAAAAGTTATAAAACTGCTACATTTCATTCATGAATTAACGTGAGATTGAAATGCGTAGTAAAATTGATAAAAAACTTACTATTTTTCAAGTCCACACACAGACACACAAAAAAACTGTCTGCGTCTGCAATAAAAAACTATACGATGAGGAAACTCGTGCATTCCGAGACGTCTGCAAGTTTTTTTCATTAATGTAAAATGCATAGAAGACGTGCGTATTTTTTTGCGTTTCCGACCGATTATTTATGAATGAACGTATCGGAATTTACAACTCGTAGTAGATTTGGTTTTATTTAATGTACTGTAGGTCAAAATTTTGAATTAAATGCATGTTTATCAATGAATAAACTAATTGCAGTCTTTTTTCTTAATTAATGTTAATCATAATTCGTTTTAAAATTTCATTAATTCATTGTAAATTTATGAGCAATGGAGACGAGAAAGAATTACTTTTGTTTTACTTTTCATAATATAAAAATACTTCTGTTTAAAAGCAGTAATTAAAAAGAAATTAATTTAAGAATAGTCATAGTAAATAATTACATTTAATGATGTATTTGATAAGTGATGTAAGAGATGTTTCGCAGGTGTTCGCGCTTGTAATCATTGACCTAAACGTTATTGAATTAAAGAATTTACAACTCGTAGTAGATTTGGTTTTATTTATTGAAATGTAGGTCACATTTTTTAATTAAATGCATGGTTATTAATGAATACTGTTAATAAACTAATTGCAGTTTTTCTTAATTAATCTAAATTATAATTCGTTTTAAAATTTCATTAATTAATTGTAAATGCGAAAGAATTACTAGAAATATCAATATTAGAATGTATACTTTTCATATTTAAAAACAAATTTATTATAGTTTTGTGTAAAAAGGTAAACTTCTAAAATAATTTATTGCATATAATTTTCGTGTCCTAATTGGATTGTATAAAATGTAGATTACTTTTCATATTATAAACGTTTCAATGCTTCTGTTTAAAATCAGTAACTAAAGAGAAATTAATTTAAGAATAGTCATAGTAAATAATTACATTTAATGATGTATTTGATAAGTGATGTAAGAGATGTTTCGCAGGTGTTCGCGCTTGTAATCATTGACCTAAATGTTATTAAATTAAAGAATTTACAACTCGTAGTAGATTTAGTTATATTTATTGAAATGTAGGTCAAATTTTTTAATTAAATGCATGGTTATTAATGAATACTGTTAATAAACTAATTGCAGTTTTTTTTAATTAATCTAAATCATAATTCGTTTTAAAATTTCATTAATTAATTGTAAATGCGAAATAATTACTAGAAATATCAATATTAGAATGTATACTTTTCATATTTAGAAACAAATGTATTATAGTTTTGTGTAAAAAGGAAAACTTCTAAAATAATTTATTGCATATAATATTCATGTCCTAATTGGATTGTATCAAATATTTGTATTACTTTTCATATTATAAACGTTTCAATGCTTCTGTTTAAAAGCAGTAATTAAAGAGAAATCAATTTAAGAATAGTCAATAAATAATTACATTAAATAGATGATTTAGTTGATAAACTTTGACCTAAATATTATTAAAATAAAGAAAATTTAGTTAATTGTAAATGTGTATTTCTTCGTAAATTGCGTGAAAACTATTTAATTGACTTTCTCACCGCGCCCGTGCAATCATCCACTTATGGCGACGGAATAGTTACATAACGCAGTTAAACTAGTTTGCAGTCAATGAAGGAATACCGCGGCGGCTTGGAATTAGCGCAGATCCGAGCCCAAAATTAGTTTCCTGAAGTATGCTCGAACAAAACGGTGTGTTTTACGTGTACTTTTTTTCTTCTGATTCCATTTTCAATCCGGATTTCGATTTGCCATTATTAAATTTACGTTTTTTTTCTCTCTCTATACATGCTGTATATATATATATAGATTTGTATACATGCAGGGTTGTATTTCGCGTAGCGTTTATTTTTTTTTTCCCTCTATTAATTTGTTTTTATTATGTCTGTAAATTGTGATTAAAAACCCGAGTTTTTAATGGGAAACAAGTAGTGCATATGTACAGAATTCAATACGTTTCAACGCATAATTGAAAATATTGTATCAAATGTAGATTTAAGCTTCAACATTGTGTTTATTTATACATTTTCTATTTATATGTATATAAAGTAAACATAATCAATGTTACAATTGTATATTTTCATATAAAGGGTGTCCCAAAATTAACGCAACATTTGAATTTGCCGCCATTTGTGCAGTAAAGTGTCAAATTGTTTTTTTTTGGGTTGCCTTTACTGCACAAATGGCGGCAAATTCAAATTTATTTATTTATGTATTGTATATGAAGTAAACGTATTCAATGTTACAATTATATATTTATTTGTATATTTTCATATAAAGGGTGTCTAAAAATTAACGCAACATTTGAATTTGCCGCCATTTGTGCAGAAAAGTGTCAAATTGTTTTTTTTTATTGCCTTTACTGCACAAATGGCGGCAATTTCAAATTTGCGTTAATTTTGGGACACTTTAATGCACAAATGGCGGCAAATTCAAATAACTGACGTTTTTGTCTAAATATGTTAGACAAAAATTTTGATAAACAAAAAATTTCTACATATATATATGTAAAATATAGTAGACAAATTATAATTGTTATATGTTTTATAACTAATTTTATAACAAAATATTATATAACCGCATTTGGAAATGCAACCCTACAGAAGTAATTTCCTATTAAATGATTCAATATTGAATACATTCGGAATAATTTAATATTCAATTTATATTATAATTAAACGTAAAAGCAAGCATTAATGAATAGAAACGTTATATAAATACGTGGGTGAATTATCATAATAATTTGTTGGTGCTAATCCATGTGGCACACATTTGTTATTAAATATATTATTTGGAAAACGCTGTAAAATGTAATTTTGAAACATGGAAATTTAGTTTGTGAATTATTAGAGCTTCTGTTTGCGAAACTGTGCAATTTTCGTACGAAAATTGCGATTGTTAGTGAAATTACAGGCGTTCACTGCAATTGGTTTCAAGTTCATCTTATTAAAGAATCGCAGGTGCTTATTGTTAAAAATAAGTGGTGTCTCTTTGCAGTCTCTGTAATTTCAAATAAATTAAGAAATAATGAGATAATAAAATACTTCAAATTTCTCAACTTTTATTAAATTTACAAGCAATTTACTACTATAGAAAGAAGCTTTAATTCTGGCTAAATATAAATGAAATGAACAATACTGCAGATTGATCCAATGACCAAACTACACTGATAAAATATAAACAAGTAAAAGACCAGGGATAAATGGTGAATTGCCTCAACGTCTTTGACTGTAATCTCTGGTGATTAGGTATTACATAATTCTTCAGCCAGGGCCTCAGTCTTTCTATCAGCAACTTTGTAATAATTTATATATAAATTGAAGAAAATGTTTTGATTAAAACCAAAAATAATTTAGTTTTATTTGAGCTAATTGTTTTGATGGAAAAAATTTAATTGTTGTTATTAGTTTGTGATGATTTATGAGAAGAAAACGATCGAACAATTAATTAAATAGAATATTTCTTTTGCAATATATGATAAATGATTTCAAATCATCAATACAATACATTAATTATATTATATTCTTCTATGATTTCGAATTATTAACTTAAATTTCTTATTGCAAGAAAATACTTGAATTTTAGTTATAAAATTGATTGTTAATTATTTTGTTAAACAAAAAATTTCTACATATATATATGTAAAATATAGTAGACAAATTATAATTGTTATATGTTTTATAACTAATTTTATAACAAAATATTATATAACCGCATTTGGAAATGCAACCCTACAGAAGTAATTTCCTATTAAATGATTCAATATTGAATACATTCGGAATAATTTAATATTCAATTTATATTATAATTAAACGTAAAAGCAAGCATTAATGAATAGAAACGTTATATAAATACGTGGGTGAATTATCATAATAATTTGTTGGTGCTAATCCATGTGGCACACATTTGTTATTAAATATATTATTTGGAAAACGCTGTAAAATGTAATTTTGAAACATGGGAAATTAGTTTGTGAATTATTAGAGCTTCTGTTTGCGAAACTGTGCAATTTTCGTACGAAAATTGCGATTGTTAGTGAAATTACAGGCGTTACACTCCAATTGGTTTCAAGTTCATCTTATTAAAGAATCGCAGGTGCTTATTGTTAAAAATAAGTGGTGTCTCTTTGCAGTCTCTGTAATTTCAAATAAATTAAGAAATAATGAGATAATAAAATACTTCAAATTTCTCAACTTTTATTAAATTTACAAGCAATTTACTACTATAGAAAGAAGCTTTAATTCTGGCTAAATATAAATGAAATGAACAATACTGCAGATTGATCCAATGACCAAACTACACTGATAAAATATAAACAAGTAAAAGACCAGGGATAAATGGTGAATTGCCTCAACGTCTTTGACTGTAATCTCTGGTGATTAGGTATTACATAATTCTTCAGCCAGGGCCTCAGTCTTTGTATCAGCAACTTCTTAATAATTT
>NW_017096709.1:23926-29257 GCF_001412225.1 Nicrophorus vespilloides
CTCTAAAAGTGCTGAATTTGTTAAAAATGTCATATAAACAATTAATTGATGTGTTTATACTTGAGATTGTAATTAAATTTTGCTTTTAAATGAGATTTTCTACAAACAATAGATGCGATTGCGGTGTATTACATAATTTTTCAGCCAGGGCCTCAGTCTTTGTATCAGCAACTTCTTAATAATTTATATATAAATTGAAGAAAATGTTTTGATTAAAGATAATTAATTTTTTTATTTGAACTAATTGTTTTGATTGAAACAAATTTAATTGTTGTTATTAGTTTGTGATGATTTATGAGAAGAAAACGATCGAACAATTAATTAAATAGAATATTTCTTTTGCAATATATGATAAATGGTTTCGGAGAAAACTGCCAGCAGCACAAGTCTTTAAATGAATTCAGCTGGTATCCGAGAGATGTGGGGCAGATCTGCTGCGAACGAAGGTATTGTTAATGTCGTTTCATATTTTGGGTTTCAGAAAAAAAAGTAGTAGTGGTCAGCCTCTGATAGGGATATGCCAAAAAAAAAAGCGGGTCCAAGCATTTGCATTTCTGTATAATCTGAAGCACGTTTCGCGCTGTGCATTTGCGGCGTGTGGATGTGTGGATTAGTTGCCAACAAAGCGTTGTTTTTGATGAATGACAGTGTAAATGTTGATAGGGAGGATGAAAAGTCCTACATATATAAATTGAAGAAAATGTTTTGATTAAAGATAATTAATTTTTTTTATTTGAACTAATTGTTTTGATTGAAACAAATTTAATTGTTGTTATTAGTTTGTGATGATTTCTGAGAAGAAAACGATCGAACAATTAATTAAATAGAATATTTCTTTTGCAATATATGATAAATGGTTTCAAATCATCAATACAATACATTAATTATATTATATTCTTCTATGATTTCGAATTATTAACTTAAATTTCTTATTTCAAGAAAATACTTGAATTTTAGTTGTAAAATTGATTGTTAATTCTCTAAAAGTGCTGAATTTGTTAAAAATGTCATACAAACAATTAATTGATGTGTTTATACTTGAGATTGTAATTAAATTTTGCTTTTAAATGAGATTTTCTACAAACAATAGATTTGTATCAGCAACTTCTTAATAATTTATATATAAATTGAAGAAAATGTTTTGATTAAAGATAATTATTTTTTTTATTTGAACTAATTGTTTTGATTGAAACAAATTTAATTGTTGTTATTAGTTTGTGATGATTTATGAGAAGAAAACGATCGAACAATTAATTAAATAGAATATTTCTTTTGCAATATATGATAAATGGTTTCGGAGAAAACTGCCAGCAGCACAAGTCTTTAAATGAATTCAGCTGGTATCCGAGAGATGTGGGGCAGATCTGCTGCGAACGAAGGTATTGTTAATGTCGTTTCATATTTTGGGTTTCAGAAAAAAAAGTAGTAGTGGTCAGCCTCTGATAGGGATATGCCAAAAAAAAAAGCGGGTCCAAGCATTTGCATTTCTGTATAATCTGAAGCACGTTTCGCGCTGTGCATTTGCGGCGTGTGGATGTGTGGATTAGTTGCCAACAAAGCGTTGTTTTTGATGAATGACAGTGTAAATGTTGATAGGGAGGATGAAAAGTCCTACCGCGTTGCCATTGTGTCCTCTCCGGCTGTCCCACAAAACTGTCCAGAGAATAAATTTGAAACGTGTACGAAAAAATTAAAAATATTTGCAACAAGAGAAAAATTAAATAAAACTAAAGTTGTTTGTTTCTGTTGTGTTTATGTGGAGATATTCGAAAAGTTTTCGGCCTCAGGAGGTTGTGAAAACTAGTTGACGCTTGCAACTTGTTTAATTAGCGTGGAAAATCACGGACCTGTAACCTTGTGTATCGATTCCGAACAATTCTTAAAGGCCAATTAAGCGATTGGCGTTAAATCATAACAGACGTACTCTGAAACACACGTATATACTCGGGGTTTGTACAAGCTTTCAGCACAAGCGCACACGGCTGAAGCCTTTCCAGAGGAGCGTGAAGTCTAGGCGAGTTTCAGTGGAATCGTAACCGTTGTTGCGCGAACAGCAGGATACCAAGCGTATCGTCACAGTTTGCGCAAATCTCCGAAGAAGAAAAAAAATTATATACAGTAGTGTCGCGTTCTTCTAACAGGCGTTTCTTCCTATCCTTATTAAGGACGTAAATTTTCGTCGGCGCGAGTGTCTGGACGTTTTCTGCATACTGAAAGCACCTGAAAGATACAGTTCGAGCCAATAATAAGGGACGGTTTTAAAAACATCCTCGACGCGAATACTAAGTGACTGTTTATTTCTTTCTTTGCTGAAAAGGATCTGCAAGGACTTCTTTACTTTTATTGTTTCTCTCTATAAAAAAAGCGAGCAAAACATTTAACAATATGTGGCTGATGCATTTCTGTTATCTCTTTGTGCTCTTCATCGCTTCCAGTCAAGCGGCTTACGAGCGGATAGGTGAGTTTCAAATTTCAGACAAAACTCTTTTCGCTTCGGTTCTGAAGCTGAAAACTTTAACCGGGACTCTTTTTTTTACCGCTGCAGCCGGTTTCTCTGCAATCTTCAACAACAATAAAACTGAATTGACGCAAATTACTTCTGCTCAGGAATTTAATATATATTTGCTACAAATGAAGCTTATTCCAATTACATAAAAAAAAACAGTAAAAATTAATTTATTTTACTTATGAAATCAATTTAAAGTAAAAATAAATTTACTGTTTTTTTTTGTTTATTTAGATGAAATCTACATTGGAATTTTGTAATAATTTTAAAATAATCAGAATTATGTTGAAATTGAAATTAAAATTCATTTGGTTTTGTGCATTTCAATGATTTCAACAAAAGTTTATTTGTTTATTGAACTNNATTGAAACTTATAATATGTAATCTAAACAATAATTTATTCAACAATGAACAATATTGAAAACAATCTATAATAGGTTCTTTTTTTTATCTAAAAACAAATCATCAATACAATACATTAATTGTATTATATTCTTCTATGATTTCGAATTATTAACATAAATTTCTTATTTCCAGAAAAGACTTGAATTTTAGTTATAAAATTAATTGTTAATTCGCTAAAATTGTTGAATTTCTTAAAAAATGGTATATAAACAATTCATTGATGTATTTATACTTGAAATAGTAATTAAATATTGCTTTTAAATGAGATTTTCTACTAACAATAAATGTGATTGCGGTGTAATCACATGTTAAATTTATATTTGTTACGTTTATTTATTGCCTCATTATGCAATATTTCTGTGTAATCAACAAAATTATTTGTAATTTCATTTGAAATTTCGAAACCATTTTAAACTGAAAAAAATCAAATCCTCAAATATGAATAATGTAATTTCAAGGAAATTGCAATTCTTATTTCAAATTTGTATCGATAATTGAACATATTTAATAGAAAATATGTTTTTAATGTTAATTTCAATGAATATTGGATCAATTTAAAGTATAAATAAATTTACTGTTTTTTTTTTATTTAGATGAAATCTACATTGGAATTTTGTAATCATTTTAAAATAATCAGTAAACTTTAGAATTATGTTGAAATTGAAATTAAAATACATTTGATTTTGTGCATTTCAATGATTTCAACAAAAGTTTATTTGTTTATTGAACTGAAACGTTAACTGTTGTTAATTCATTTAAATGAATGCATTTGTTAAATTTTTTTTATTGAAAACATATATTTTCGTAACAGCTGAAAACAATCTATAATAGGTTCTGTTTTTTTTTATCTAAAAACAAATCATCAATACAATACATTAATTGTATTATATTCTTCTATGATTTCGAATTATTAACTTAAATTTCTTAGTACAAGTTATAAAATTGATTGTTAATTCCCTAAAGGTGTTGAATTTGTTAAAAAATGTTATATAAACAATTCATTGATGTGTTTATACTTGAGATTGTAATTAAATATTGCTTTTAAATGAGATTTTCTACAAACAATAAATGCGATTGCATCGATCCTATGAAGAAGCAAACTCTCTTCTTTCAGCAATACTAATAAGTGTACTCTGATCTTCTCTAAACGCAATTTAAGAGATTTGAAAGTCGGCATGTAGACGCACATAAAAGAGGATGTCAAATGGCGTCGTTCGGTTTCTTAGTGCAAAAATACACTTTGTTCGTACCGAGTTTAAGATCACAATATCTTTTAATGCGATGCCATCTGGCGTCATTATATGTTCCTCTATTTTTCGAGCCACCGCCAAGATTCTTGTTAAGATCTCGCGCAACTTCGAAGATTTACACACAAATCATGTATTTTCTCCTCCAAGCACACTAAAACTAAAACCTTCTTTATAATCCGAAGAAATTGTTAATTACCTTTTTATTCTTTCAACATTTTAACAGTTTAAGATAATTACTTTTCTCTCTCTCTCGAGAATTTACATTTTTCTCGTTTGTTTCTTACTTTACATCATTTTTTTTTTGTTCCAAACCACTCAACGTAGAAAGAAACTAATTAACGCTCGACTATACTGCATAGAAACAAACTGTTTTTTTTTAATTAGTTTATTGTTAGGTTGGGACAGTGGGCTTTTGTTGCTGCGGAAATGAGTAATTCGCAATAGAGTTACGAACTGCAAATTTTTTTTTGCAGCTAATTGAAGTGTGTTTCGGCCCTTTCAGCGGCCGCGGCAATTTGCTTAATTATTAAATTAAATTAAACTGCACGGGACACAGAAATTCGGTATTTGTTCGGGGAAATATTAATTCGCGCGCAGTTTATTAATAAAACCGAACGCATCCACCGAAAAAAAAATGCGCGCACGGCGTGACCATTAATACTGCCTTTTACATAATCGCTTTTCGGTGTAATCACATGTTAAATTTATATTTGTTACGCTTATTTATTGCCTCATTATGCAATATTTCTGTGTAATCAACAAAATTATTTGTAATTTCATTTGAAATTTCGAAACCATTTTAAACTGAAACAGAAAAAAATCAAATCTTCAAGTATAAATAATTCCAAACATTCAGCTTCCATATGCATTTATTGGATTCAATCTATCTATTATAGTTTTCTAAGAATTGTTTCAGTTTCAAAATGCAATATTTTACATTTCATTGATTTTCTGAAAACTATAATAGCATAGATTGAATCCAAAAGATGCATATGAAAGCTGAATGTTTGGGGAATCTAGCAAGTATTGATATATTACTGTGGTTTTAGCCGTTTGGCTGTAATTCGCGTTCAAATCGTTATTGTGGTTTCAGTCGTTTGCCTGTAATTCGTGTTCAAAATTTTAAAAATGCTCGAAAAAGCAGTGTTTTCACATTTTATAGATTTACTC
>NW_017096710.1:0-1317 GCF_001412225.1 Nicrophorus vespilloides
TTTTCCAGTAATACCTTTGAAGAAATCGTGAAAATTCGATTTTTCTATATGTTCCGAAGGATTCTTGAAGATTTTCTTTAAATATTTCGGATGCCAAACCACGACAAGAACCGTCTTCGGGCCTAAGAACAACCTGCAAATTCCGTTGTAGTTCGAGCATATTCTTCTGAAATTTGTCAGCATATCTGAAATTTGTTCAAAACAAAATTTATATATTTCTGTTATTATTTTTATTTGAATTTATATTTTTTATAATAAAACTTAATTCCATTAAAATTTTAAAAATTGTTTTACTAGTAATGTCGAATCCGAATTCGAGTATGTTTCCGAGTATGGGAAGAGGCTTCGGCCCTGTGATTGTTGGCATATCGTACTTCTTGGTATGTCTTTGCCATTTTACCAGCAAATGCGAGAGAAACAGAATGCACGCGGTGAGGATTAGTAAGGCAATCATCGTACAAGGAATGCGAAAGACAACTGCATGGAGAATCTCGTCGATAAGAAATTAACGCTTGGACTGACGCGACTGCAACTGTATACTAAATATTTACTTGATATTTATCGTATTTTTATAAATGCATCAAATCAATGCCATATGCATTTTCTTATATTTTAACTGCATGTTTTAATTATAACATCGCACTAGCATAATCAACAGCAATTCAAGATATAAGTTCAAGAGAAGTTCAAGTTGATTAAATGATTATGACATCTGAAAAAATGTTGTTTCTACTTTATTTCTTGCTTATTGACTACAAAAGAAACACAAATACAAAGATCTATTGGACACATTCACAAATATTATTAGTGAGTTCTTAGATATGTTTTGAAGAGGTTGATCATCTTCTTGAGAGGTTGACGGGAAATCCGTTCTTGGATTTCAGAACGCCGTCACTGTACAACTGAAGTTTGAAGTATTGTGATAAAGGTTGCATTCTGTAATTGTAGATGATTTTGGCGAGGAGACACTTTATCTGAATCATGGCGAATTTCCATCCAATGCAATTTCTAATACCAAAACTGAAAGGAATGAAAGCCATAGGGTCTCGTTCATCGTTATTGTCAGCCGAAAATCGATCCGGGTCAAATTTCAAAGCGTTTTTGTACACTTGTTCGGAGCGATGCAACTGGAAGATGAATATGTTTATGTTCGTGCCTTCTGGTATGATGGAACCATCTGAAAGTATCGAAGAATTTGTTAACGCTAGTGATATAAACTAGTAGACTTAAACTCACCAACTTCGACGTCATAATCCAACTTGCGTTCTATATAAGTTGCTGGGCTGTATAAACGAAGACCTTCTTTAACCACGCATT
>NW_017096711.1:0-296 GCF_001412225.1 Nicrophorus vespilloides
TTTTCACAGGTGCCTATGTGTACGAAGAAAGCAGTAGTCAATGTACAAAAGAAAGCGTTTGTTCAGAAAAAGTCAGATGATTTTGTTAAAGAAATCAAAAGTAAAACAGACAATATTGAAGAAGTAACAATTGGAAATAAGTCTAAGACAAGGAAACCAATATTGTGGACAAACGAGGTGAAGGACTTAGGAAAACCAATTACTCTCGAGGAAAATTTAGGAAAAATTGATCAAATCCATGGGGAAGGAAAGAAACCATATTATCAAAATGCAAGCAGAACCAAAGTGATAAATAC
>NW_017096711.1:315-9902 GCF_001412225.1 Nicrophorus vespilloides
GTACGATGTGGATAGCTACGAACATATAAAACGACCGATGAAGTTTAAACGCTGGAGATATTAAAAATATTTGTTGTATTTTTTTTTATTTTTGTATTAAAATGTTTGTATTTTTATGTGGTCGATTGTTTAACCTATATTATGTATATATGTTTTTTTATAATACATTTGTTTTTAAACCTAAATCTTTATAATTTTTTAATTCACAGAAACCTACAGAAAATATTATTTAATTCAAATGAGAAAAAAAAATGATTCTAAATTTAGAATATGTTTCTCTATACGTGTAAAAGTCCAAAAATTTTGGGACGGATTAAACTCATTTAGCGAGGTTACACTGTACTAACATTTTGTAGAATATATAAAAATCTGAAATTTAAATATTGGTATTCAAATTCTTCTTTTATCCAAATCTATAATCTGTTTATAGTAAAACATTCATTTCATGAGTTTTGAGAACAATAGAAATAACTAGAGAAATGTTTTAAAGAAGAATTCAGAGACAAACTGGATTTTATTACATTCTAACTTTATTTTTATGTAATAAAAGTATAATACATTTCACATTTTTCTAAAGAAACAGGTAAAAATAATAAAAATATAAACGTTCATTTTTTTTACTAAATATGAGTTAGTTTATTTATAAAATAAAATTTCTTTAACAGTTCTGATAATAGAAATCTAGTTGTCCACAGTAGTCCATAAATTAATTAATAATATGACGGTAATATTTCAGAAAATCTGTACAGAAATAATTCGCCTAGTGCGGATTTACGATTTAAAAGTCCTCGATTAGATTTAGAATTAAATTTACCTGTTATTATTGTAACATATAATTATCAATAAATGACCATAATTTCAAAATTAATATATATTTAAATCTTGTTGCAATAAGATGAAAAAACTCACCTCATATTTTTATTTTATTTATCCACCAATCCAAGTATTATCAGCAACTCACATTGTTTAACTTTATAAATTTGGAACTGAACGGGCTCATTCACAAATTAATTTCTATTGATTGTAGAAAAATGCTTTCAATAATTTCATCATTTTGCGATTAGTGAATTTTAATCATATTTTCTATACTAAACAACATTACATCATCACATTTTAAAAGCTCAATTGGTTGAATAATCAATACAGCTAATAGAAATACTAGTTTAATCTTGTCAATTTATCCAAAGTTTTGAAAATCCATCAATCCAAGTACTATACTTAACTCACGTTGTTTAACTTTGTAAATTTGGAATCTAACGGATTCATTCACAATTCAACAATTGTAACTATATTTTCACAATATTTTACTTCACAGCAGTTTTTATTATCATTTCTCTACAACAAATAAACTGAAATCACCACATTTTACAAGATTATCAAACAATTGTCATAAATTCTCAATACCTCAATAGGACAATTGTCCTACTATATCAGTTCAAATATTTTAAGAAAATCATCAATCCAAATACTTACTTTTATAAAAGCTGTTTAACTTTAGAAATATTCCCAGTGATCAAACATACCAAAAACAAACATTATAAATGTTAAATGATGTCCAATGAAATGTTCTTATTTTGTTAATATATCGTATAAATATCTATGTATTATGTACATATTTCTTCATAAATAATGTAATTTCAAATTCTAAATCAATATAATATGGATAGTAGTTTGATTTTCTAGAGTGTTGGCTTTAATTTAAGCATTGAAGATAGTAAATTGGGTCAGTGTTTTGAAGCAAAACGCACACTGTTTGTAGCTTTGCCATTTCGTTGAGTTAATCGATACTAATATAAATGGTTCCAGGACAGAAACTCAATGGTTGAAAGGTCACAGGCCGAACCGCAAAACCCGATTGAATGTCACAACTTACAACACAAGAAAAACTGTATGTGTGTGTTTTAGTCTATTAGTTAACAGTTGACATGTTACAAATGTTAAACAATGAAACTGTAAAAATATTAGAAATTTTCAATGTTTCTACAATATTTCACCTCATTGTTTGACTTCATGTAATATATGACTATGAGGTAATATAGTTTGATAAATTTATTTCACAAATTATCCAGGTATGTTTTTATTAAGTAAATCTTCAATACTTTTTAAATTTGTATAGAATATTCTAAACTTTACGTCAATCATTGTAAATCAAAATTACGTTTAATAAATACAAATACTATATTAGTAATAGTATAGTAATCGAGAGTGTAATAAGTGCATTTCGCTCAGGCCCTCAAGCCAATAATATAAAGAACAAGTTGTTTTTTAATTATTGATACTTGAAAACTAATGCAGGTACTTTTCCTGGAACACTAAACTCCAATTTTCTGGGGCCCACAAATTCTAAGTCTTTCCACTTTTAAATTAACATGACACTTCTAAATTCAAATTTTCCAAAGGCATCGAAATACAAAATTTCCTGGGACACTCAAATTAATCTACTGAATTAATGTTTTTTTTTCTATTGACCTCGAATGAAACCTACCGTGGGCCCGCGTTACTTAGAGAATTCTCGCGAAGCATTTTCCGTAACTTTTTTACTTATATTTGTATGTATGTTTAGATTTCAAAATTTTATTATTGTTTTTTTTTTTTTGATATTGGTTGATCTGATATGTACATTTCTTAATGATATAAGCAAGCACACGTTAATCTATCACTATCAAGATTGTATGTAAAAAAGTGTCATGGATTGTGATGGTAAATTTGTAAATAATATGATGAAGGTTAACATAACTCATTGTAAATATATATTATTAAATTTAAAAAAAAATATAGAGAAAGCAAAAAAAAATGTTGAATAAAACTTTTCGTCTTTGAAGAGCGGATAATGTGGCTTACAGGATACGAAATTCGCCCCCCGAAACGCCACGTTATCCCGCATCAATCACACACCACTCACACAATGTACACTTTATTGCCATTGACAAGTATTATAAATGATCGACTCTGCGGCCTTATTATTATTATTATTATCATCATCATCATCGTCATTATTATTATTATTACTTCAGGAGTAAAAAAGTGCATCTCATTCGGAGGAAAGAGTCTCTCCGTCGGACGCATTCCTCCACTTGTTGTGCGGTTGGAGCACCGCCGATGACAGAGAAAAAGAAAAGAAAGACACACACATATATACAGAGAGAAGGAAGGATTATCTGCGCGATCTAATGCACCCATGACAATGTCAAGGTTTTCCTTTCGTTCCTCCGTTAATTGACTATACCCGAGATGGTATCGGCGTTCCGAACAGGACCGTAAGAGTTTCAATTATGTAGCGATGGCTTAGCCATGGTTATATGATTGATTAGCATCCGAAGGGATCTTCGGCGTTATTATCCGCCGCGCAAGAAAATATCTCATCCGGCTTTATCATTCCAGAACCATATGTCTGGTAAATCCGAAAGGAATTACCACGGCGATATCGACGAAGCCATACGTTAGCTAAAACTTTGGCTCAAGACTTAATCCCACCACACACACACACTCACATACCAACTCGCAAAGATCCTGTATGTTGCGAGTATATGTATACTAAGGTTTTGTGTGAATGTGTGCAGTAGGTACGTATGTCTCTGTCTCCTTTAGCGTGGAGAAACCCCTGAGCAAGAAACTTTGTTAATAAACTCGCTTTTCAAATTAACGTGCATGCAGCATATTAATTCTGTAAAATTCCACAAACCCCTTTCACAAATTATATATATATATATGAATGTAACTTCCATAAGTCCATATCAAAATTCAGACAATCAAATTTCAGACATTTGAAATATCTACATACCCTACAACAATAATCCCAACAGAATGAAAATCCCGAATATTTTACCGCATTTTGTCATTCAACTTTGTCAATGCACCATATTTATTTCTATAGTTTGGTTGTATTCTAGAAATAAAAAAATTGAAGGTAGAATTGTTGAAATGATTCATGATGTACATAACACCTCATTCAATAAGTTCGTTGGATAAAACAACAAGTTTTAGGCAATATTCGACTTTATTCATCTTGAAGGAGACTATGTTCTCCTTCAAGAGTAAGACATTCATACCAACGCTTCTCTAGCATTTCCATACATTTTTTGTAAAACGATATATCTTTGGCCTTAAAATACGGCTTTTACCCTTTGCTGTCCACTCAACTGACGAGCGATTTGACTCTTGAGTGTAGTAGTGGATCCAGGTTTTATCTATTGTTACATACAGCAAACAACGCTCGGAATCATCAACTCGTTGTTGTTTTTGGTCCACTTTGAGCTTGAACGCGGTACCCATTTCGAACAAAGCTTTCTCATGATCAAATGTTCATGCAAAATGGTGAATACACTGCCTTCTGATGTCTTCAGGGTGTCAACTATCTCACGCAACATCAATTTACGATCAGCCAAAACCATTTTGTGGACTTGTTATGTTTTCTACAACAATTGCCAAATTTGGGCGACCAGAGCAAACCACGTCTCTACCATTTGTCTCAACGGAGAAGAGTCCCCATAACACTTATCAAGCCATTTCTTTGCTCCAGCGGTATTTTTCCTATCAAATAGTAATGTTTTATGAATACACGAAATTGTTTTCCGTTATTTTGAAAAAGTGGTTTACTGTAACTTGTGAACTAAACGTCTGAATTTCATGAAATTTTGACAGGCGTCGTCTGAAGTTTGGTACTTCCTAAAATCCATGTCATCCTACGAACTTATTGAGTAAGGTTTTACATAAGGTATACAGTTATGAACTGAGATCAACTCCTCCTCCACCATGAAATATCCACGTGCACAAATTTTATAACTGCTTTTTTTTGGATTATTTCACAAATATTCATTTCTTTTGCAAATCTTGATGAAGATTAAGGGTTAGTTAAGTAGATAGGTATAACACACGGATCCGATAAAACACAGACATTACTCTAAACAATAGAATACCAACCTTCCTTTTTATTCACTTAGTAAGTAATAACGCTCATTTTTAAATTAATTTGTTTCATATCTATATCAAATAATAAAAGGATTTTCAGTATCGGGATTTTAACACTTTCGGGATTATGGTTCCGAATGTCGGGATTTTAATTGTCGAGATTTTGATCCGAAGCAGTAACTTATACGTAACATATTTGTCTGCATGCATGAATTAAATCGATTCCCAATCTCTATCTCTCTCTAACCCATAGAGACAAACACTTCGATTACGTAATAATATATAATATGCACTCGCGGTTTGGTCGCGGCGCGAATCGATTACATTTCGAACCAGGAACATCGGGCCAGGATAATGTATTTATTAATTTGATTGATTAATTAAATTGCGCGCCGCACCGCGCGCGCCAAATTACCTACAACCACCCGAAATCCCCGCATTATATAATTATTATAATTAGTTTCCGTTCCGGCGACGATGATGATGATTATGATGATGATAATAACCCGAAATCGAATGGATTCTTCGAGCTGCAATCGCACGTAACAATGCCCAATTGCCGTGCAACAATTCCTCCATCCGCATCAAAATCCCAAACCCTCACCCCCTTCACTATATGCTTTTCCTGCATAGAATTTGTGCATTTGCGTTTATAAATTGCACCGTATTTCAGTTTCGGTTCGCATGCACAGAGCGACTTTATTAGACCGCATCGTGAACACATTTTCCCCCAGATCGTTGCGCTGTTTAATTCCTGTATATCTGTAATTAGCGTGGGGAAATCGGCAGAATTTTGGATTTGTATTTCAGTTCATGCAGTAATCCAATATCAAATGCAGAAGCTAATAATAATCATTCAAGATTTATTGGTTTATTATATTGATACGTGAATTAAATTTATTAATCAGCTTACATTGACTAATGTAAATGAAATATTAATATAAAAAAATCTCAAAATTATTCTAAAATAACTGTTAAAATATTTATAATATTGAAAGACTTGAAAGAACATTTTTTTTATAATTATTTATAAATCAAAAATGTAATTACAATTTTTGTTATTATATTTATTTTCTCTCTATTCTCTATTTAAATTTCTATTTTTTTTCATGTTAATATTATATGTTAATGGCACAATTTGCGTATTATTTTTCTTATTTTTTCGTTTCATGAAAACAAAAATAAAATTAGGAAAAAGTTTTATTGCATAAGATTACATTAAATTAAAATTATTAATAAAATTTTATAAAGCAATACTTTAACAAAACCACAAATATTAAGACATTATATTTGAAACTCTACATGTAATAATAATTTATAATTTGTTCTATATAATAGTTAAGTCAATTAACAAAAAAATAAGAAACGATGTATTTTCGTAACAATTTTACAATCTGTTTTAATTAATTTATTAGATAAAATTACATAAAGTTACAAATATTCGAACAATTTTATCAAATTTGGAGCTTAATAAGTTTACACAAACAAATTGTACATACGGAGAAATTTTCAACATACACATACATAATTCACTGCTACAAGTGATAATCCAAAACGCGCATCTTCTTGTGATGAATTGCTTCAAAATCTACTAGCAGAATCGTTTGAGCAGGCTGTAGATATGCACACTGATAGAAAACATTACAATGGTTGGTGCCAACGCCGTTGTAATTGGTTGTATTTCATATACCGCATATAAAAAACCGTACAAAAAAAAATCGCACAAAAAAAAATTGCATTAAAAGATCCGCACAAAAATAGGTATATTAGGAATAAGGAGAAGTTTATTCCAGAGATATTTAGGAGGAAATATTTACTATTTAGTATTTTTGTACAAAATGGAATAAATTATGTAAAATAAAAAGTTTGATTGAATTTGAAATTATATAGGTTAGACAAACTGATAGAATATTGAATAAGAAATAAATATCCTTATTTGTGTATTGCGTAGATGTAGATGGATTGATACCAGAATGCAGATTCTGGGTGGAAGTGCATAATGCATTCCGAAATAGGCGGTGCCTGTTTGTCGGTTGCTCGCTTTTGGTCTATGAAGTCGTGATATTAATTTGAATACGCGTGCAATAAATAAAGAACGACCAGAGTGGATGCAAATTGTGTGTAGTATAACACGTACACTTCAGAGCACTCTATGAATATGTAGCGTTCGTTTGCGGGATGAAGAGGGATGAATGTTTGGGTGTGTATATGTGTAAAATCGAATCGAAAATCCGGCCAAGTGATTCCCTCCGATAATTTATGGCCTTTTCGGCTTCGCGTGGCACAAATATCTATATGTTTGTGTGTATATGTATATAAATTTTAGTGTATATAGAGAAGTGTGTGCTTAATAGGTTTTGGCGTTTGTTGAGAGATGTGGCTGTGATTCATTACAATATAAACGAATTATAATTTAATCAAACTTATTAATCGGTCTAGGGTTCACGGGGGCCAAGTGAACCCGACCCATCCATCATAATCCAATGGTGGAAAAACTGGACCCGCATTCGGAGCGTTGTACCACCAGCAAGCACCACCATGCATACTCCCACCGGGACCATTGATCCGATCGTCCCAGAAATAATCTCATTAAACCACGCGAAACTCTGACTTAATTTTGATAAATCGCCATCGTTCTATCACAGCCATGAAGAAAACGGATATACATAATATATCCGTTGTATCCTTAATGCGGTCACGTCTTACAAATGCTAATAAATATTTTGTAAACATTTTTCTTAGGACAAAATAATTTAGATTTTTATAATCCGTTGTTTTAATTGTAAATAATAAAGAAAATTTCAAATTACTCAGTAATTAAATTTAATTCTTTAGATTAGTAATCAGTTAAAATATATGTCTATTGAAATAAATTATTCTATAATAATATTTGAAATCAGAATTTTAATAAACAATTTTTTATAAACATAAAATAATGATTCTTAATTTATTTTGTAGTAATATTTAGTATATTTACAAAAATACAAGAAGCAACATTTTTTTAATAATTATTAATAATAATTATTTGTAAATAGATAAAAAAGACGCGAAATTTGCATTGGTTTTGATGTATTTTTTTTCTCTTGAAATTGATTGATTGTTGTAATAAATAAATATGTTTTATATACAAACTTTGAACTGAAACTGAACCGTATACTAAAATATATAAATTCAATTTGTTTGTAAATTTAGTTAAAATTTTAAGAAATTAATCTAAAAATTACAACGAATTATAAATATATATATAATTTGTTTGGTTTGATAAATATATGAAATACACTTTCCCCTCTAAAAAAAAAACGTGTAAATTGAAATTGAAACCTTTTGAATGTAAATTTACATTCAAAAACGAAACGTGTAAAGAAAGTACCGTGTAAAACGAGAGATAGGTGTATACGTGCGATTTTATATATAGAAATTGCAACTTTTTGAATGTAAATACACAGTTTTACATTCAAAAATAAAAACGTGTAAATAAAGTTACGTGTAAAACGAGGGATAGGTGTATACGAGGGATGTTACATATAGAAATTACAAATTTGAATTTAAATACACGGTTTTACATTCAAAAACGAAAACGTGTAAAGAAAGTACTGTGAAAAACCAGGGATAGGTGTATACGAGGGATGTTATATATAGAAACTTTTTAGAATCTTTCAAGAAAAGCTTAATTTTGTTGCAGTATTATATAATGTAAATCAATAGCAAAATTGTAAACGTTTTGAAAACAAAGAAAAATAAAACAATCCGAATAAATTTTTTCATGTTGTTTCTACATTTTCAGCAATTTTTTTTTGAAAATGTATTACATATTCCAGGAAAATGTTCATAATTTTATAAATATTTAAAAAAGTGTTTATTGAAAAAAAAAGAAATATTAAGAGTGATTTATTGCCAACTCATATTTAAATGTTGTTATTGGTATTGAAGTTAATTACCAAGAAGACAATAAAACAAAGAGATTACTATAAAAGTTTATATAATTACTATATTGCTCGTGTATCTATCTATCAAGTAGAATGAAAAATGTTTGTTTTAACATGATATTTTCATATATTTCTAAACTAGTAGTTTCCAAGCTGTAATAAAAATATGTATAAAAATCAATGAAACAAATCACTTCAATTAATTTTTCTATTTTCTTAGAAACAATTTAAGGAAATTGTGCAAATTAGTTTCAATAAGTATACAGTAAGTTTTACTTTAAGTACTTCAAGTACAAGTAAAAATAAAATTTTAACGGGAGCCGCATTTGTTCACAGTTGTTATATACATTTGAAAATATTGTACTAAACATTACTTGACACTTTGTATTTAGCTGGAGACAATGTAGAGTTCATTGAAGGAAGATAAATGTTATAATTAATTTAAATAATTTAAAAAAATCTACAGACTAATAAATAAAAACGTTAATGAACGTTTATTTAACTGTTTGTATTCATTTTTATTCTTCTTGGTGGATGGTCACCTTTCCATACATTTGCTTGTCATAATTATGTTGTTGAGTGCAGACCGTCTAATACGTTTTTAATTCGTGAAATGCCCCGATGTCGTAATTAACGCAAAAGCGCATAAAAAGTGTCTTAATGTACGTCCAGCTGCAATTAAGTAATCCCATTCTATAACCGACAGAAAACTCATTTCACAGCGATCTCAATTTAGATGCGTTTTAATTGTCC
>NW_017096711.1:9923-55955 GCF_001412225.1 Nicrophorus vespilloides
CGTTTCCTTACACACATACACGCTCGTGTCCGGAAGATGGTTACCACCAGATTGCGAACACCAAAGAACCGTATTAATTTCCAAAACATAAATGCATGTACATTCCATTTCCTCCATCCACAAAACCGTAATAACTCGCAACATTTTCATTCCATATTTATTTCCTCCTTATTTCATCCTACTTATTTTCATAAGACGCAAAGAAAATGGTGTTCGAGGAATCGCACCGTGAAATCTTCAACCAATGAAAACACGAGTCTTTTCATTTATTTATTTTTATATTTTTTTTTTGTATCAAGGAAACTAATTGCGTCGGACCACCTGGCCTCTTCTGTAATTCTCTCATTTATATGTTTGTTTCAGGGCACTTCGTCATTTTTCCTCTCTCCTTCTGCGCGGACGACTTCTATAGTGGAGAAGAAGGGTAAATATTTCATACTCGAGGAGCGCTTTTGTGTCGCTCAGGCATCCGAGGTAAGGGAGAGAGAGAGTGAAAGACCCACAAGACATTGTTCGAGTTTAAGGATTAAAAAATAACTCCGTGCGAAAGAAGCTGAAGAGTAAAAAAACAGAGGAGAGGATAGACTGTATATTTGTACAATATCATTCCGGAGGGATGGAAACTGGTCCAAGTGGATACACGATGTTTACTTTTGAGTGAAATAAAAGCTGTGGAAGTTCGGAGATTTTAATCCGGGGATGTTCTTTCAAATGGAAATGCATTAAAAATGTATGCAATCATTTCGTTGCTTTATTTATGTGAAGGCAGATGAAATCAACAAGTTTTTAAAAAGCTATATACAAATCCACTTTATTTTGAATCTATAAGCAAAAATATTAAATAAATTATTTGTCTGATGGAAAAAAACCATGATAAATCAATGCCTCGCATAGTGCGCATAATCGGTTTTGTCACTATTTGAAACCGGACTAAACGAAGAACTAAATACATACAAAAACCCCCAAAACATAATTTTGTAATTTATTTTTGTTTAATTGAAATTTAGATTGTTTTGAAACTTTCGAATTTTGAATCCGCACTGTGCAAGCTGTAAAAAATTATGATTATAAATTGTTCTATTAATTATAGGTAAAGAAAATTGAAGTTGAGATTTTTTTAATGCTGTATCATTTTTCATTAAAAAATTGCTCTTAGCTGACCTTGTTTGCGTATTGCATAATTTTAAGTACAAGATTTATTGTTTTCTTCACTTTTATAAACATATTTGCTTAAAATATTTACGTTCTTTAATAAAATTATATAAAATAAAACTTTATGTACATAAAATACACAAAAGTTTAATAAAATATCTTAGATTTATGCTCTTAATAAAATAAACCAATTGTACAATAATTAAATTAAATTCATAGGATTTATGCTTTAATACTTTTCAATAAAACTTGATATTTTAACAGGATTTATTATTTTATTTTATATGAAATACTGAAATTGATTTCTAAAATATTTGAGTAATTCGGTTAAATTTCATAATTAATTTTCATATAACCTGAGTTCTTTGAAAATTTCAATCTAAATAAATTACTAATAGGTATAATAAGTAGTTTAGTTCTTAATTCTCTTGTTTAAATATTTTTTTAATACCTAGTATTTGTTTTGTATTAAGTAAATAAAAATATTTTTTTAACTAAATACATTTGGATTAACAAGTAAAACTATTGAATTTTACTTAGTTCTAGTCTGTTTATATGATTTACTATTCATATTTTTATTGTCACTTGATAAAAGATATTTATTTCATTCTGATTATATAAATTCGTATTTTTTTTTATTTGTTTATGTATATTTTTCTTAAGAAACAATTTTATTATTTTTATATATTCATAATTTAATGAAAGGTGCAAACACGCCAATAAATTTTGTAAAAGTTACTCAATAGTTTAAAATGCAGTATATGTGCACCTTTAGATTATTGAGGATAATAACGAACTTAATAAAATATATTTTCTGTTATTCATCTTCTTCAATTCAAACGTTCCGAGATGATTTGATTTTAAAACTTTTTATAGTTTGAAGTTTCACAAAAAAAAGATACGTACACATTTAAATTTGTTTATGTATGTATTTTTAAGAAATATTTTTATGTTTATATATTAATAATTACGAATATAAAGGTGCGAACACATCACGCCATTAAGTTTAGTAAAAGCTACCCATTAGTTTGAAGTGCAGTGTATACGCACCTTTAGTTTATTCAATATAATAACGAACTTAATAAGATATGTTTTCCGCTATTCATCATCTTCAATTCAAATGTTCCGAAATGATATTGAGTTAAAAACTGTTTATAGTTCGAAGCTTCACAAAAAAAGAAGTTATACGTACACATTGAATAATGCATATCCATTACAATACGCCAATTTAATTCCACCCATGTCTGCGCGGGTTTTCTCAAACAACTAAAGCATTTCTACCGAGACGTATATATTTTTATTCCTCTTCTTTTTCCCATCCGAAAGTTTCGCACCGAAAGTCCTCACCAATTTGCATCCGAAGGGCTTTCCCTTTCTATTGACAGACGCGATTTGGGTATAGAAAGAAAAAGCAAACACTCGACGAGTATTGTCATTGAATCGGAAGCAGTTTACTTCCCGTACTTCCGGGATTAAAGGACCTAAAAAAAAGATAAATAAAAATAAAAAGGAGGTAAAATAAAATATTTACGTGCTCTTCCGCGAACGAGACGTGCGTGCGTTTCATAAAGGGACGAGATTAAAGCCCTTCGGCAAATAAACTTTTCAATTGGAGAATATGCGTTTGTACATTAAATGCGGTTTTTTTTATGTGTCGATGGAGAAAATAAATAAATAATTCGTCCTCTTTGTAATTACGTCCGAACGACTGTTGTGTAATCTAATGCGGAATTATAATGAGCGTGGCTCTGTAATTCGTTTCTCCGGATTCTATCGTTCCGTCTCTTTCCGTCTCGACTACGTAATTTGTATTAATGTTTTGTTGACTCTAATTCCCTCAGGTAGGTTGGTTTGTAGGTAGAGATGATGGTCGGATGAGATGGAGAGGAGGCCTCTCCGGGCATCAAGAATTCATCTCTGGTTATTAAGATCGTGGCCGATTAATGCCTGAATTATGTACAAATAAGCCTCTCCGCCTCGACCTGCCAAACCGTCCGAGAATTAGATCGGATCCCGTCGAATTTCCGTCACGTTAACTGTCCGATTATCGTAATCTGTTTGGACACCGTCCCAATGTAAACTCATTAAGAGATCCGATTATTATTAAATACCCATTATGTAAGACAAAAACTAAGGTTGAGGCAGGTGGCTGCAGCCGATCCTGACTTCCAGATAAACCTTACTTGTTTTATTTTTATTTATCTTTTTTGATCCAAGCAAAACGATTTTTCATCTCGTTACAATGGACATTACGCAAATGATATTTGATTGGGATGACAGTTTGACTCGTTTGATTTATGATCGGGGATTGAGGAGAAGCTAATCATGGATACATACATACATACTATCTATATACGTATGGTGCAAACGGCGAGGGCGAAGACCGGATTACAGCTGGAGTTAGAGCTGCAATTCCGTTGGAAATCACCAATTTCAGGGATTCTTTTCTTGCTTTCCCGTTTTCCCCCGAGCGCAAAGTGAAATTTAAAATCGCACTCTTCCGCAACTGTTTCCCGCTTCGCTTCGAGGATTGGGAATTTCTGCAGCGTTTAAATCGCAGACACGTACATCCTACATTTAATACTTTACGTGTTTCAAATAACGCATACTAAAGGAATCTTAATTGTTGCAACACTTTAACTATTCATCGATTTCAACATTTCGCTACATTAATTCGCAATTTACAATGAATGAAATTTATATTTCTTTACAGTTATTTACTCAAATACCGATGATAAATTGATATTAAAACTTAATGCCTTCGTACAAACTTCTGCACATAATTTACTATTTTAAAAACTATATATTAATTTAACAGCAAAGACTTATATTACGCAGTTCTCTCATAACACGGCTTCTTTATAATGCGGAATAAAAATTGAGTTTTCTTATAACGCGATTATCATATAACTTGATACAAATTTATACTGGTATTGAAACTAATTACTTATTAAATCATCATCAATCATTCAATATAATTGATTGTACTTTTCCAACTTTTAATTATATTATTTAGATTTATTTGTTGTAATATCTTTCCAAAAAAAATTAAGATCTCAAAACCTATTAATTTATTTTCTTTTCATATTATACAAATATTCTTCAAATTTCAACATTTTGCTACATTAATTCGTAATTGACAATGAATGTAATGTACATTTCTTTACAGTTATTTACTCAAATACTGATGATAAATTAGTATTAAAACTTATTACATTACACGGATATTTATCAAATCATCATCAATTATACACATTTTCATATTTTCAAACTTCTACACATAATTTTCTATTTTTTTTTTAATATCTATAGATTAATTGTACAGTAAACACTCATATTACGCAATACTCTCATAACACGACTTCCTTATAACGTCGAATAAAAATGTTGTATTCTTACAACGCGATTATCATATAACACGATACAAATTAATACTGATTGTTTTATGGTCACTCAATACTAATTATCTGTACTTTTCATCTAACATCTAATTATATTACATAGATTTATTTGTTTTATTATCTTTTTTTTTAAACAAATCAAAAATCTATTAATTAACGTTTTTTAATGTTATTTACAGAAATAAATTATGTAAATAAACTGGAATCAATGCAAACATTTATATTTTTTATTTCATTTCTTAATTACAAATGATAGAAAAATAAATTATTTTTCTATCATTAGTAGTTTAACGTAATTGAAATTTATTTTCTATGTACATTACATTTAAATAATTACTTCCGACCGTTACGTTAAAACCGTTAAATTCTGTTTACTCAATAAATTAGAACTGTTGAATTACTAAACTAGTTTAACGCTTTAAATGTACAATGTGAAAATTTATGACTTTGAAAAATTTACACAAAGAAAAGGTGTTCAATTACATTTCGAATAAATTTTAAAAATTTCATTAACATACATTTTTTCAAAACAATCAAAAGCAATTCAATTTAAGTAATATTATTAAATAGTAGGAAGTGTAGGTGTGAAATATCTTTGAACAATAAGCAGCTTATTTCTGAAACCATTTTCAAAGTATTGCACTCGAATAGAATAATGCCAAGCATCTCCTATAACATTGAAATACATAAGCGATTCCAATTCAACCGAAAAAGCCCCTTTTGTATCTACTCAACAAGACGATCAACAATGAAACTTGTAGAATATTTCATATGAAAACAATCTTCTATATATATGGTTTAGAAATTTATAAAAAATATGTACAGTGGAACCTCGCTTAACGAGTTTAATCTGTTCCAAAAACACATTTTCCCATATAAACTAATGTAAATTACGCTAGACAAAAATAAGTAAAACTTGGTCTCAATTTTTCAAGATTTTGCTTTTCATTTCTATGTTTATTATTCGGAGACATGCAAGTGTTATTAAATACAAAAAATTACAAATAACATGTCTGAATACAAGTTTGGAAATTATTTTTGTAAATAAATTAGATTTACTATTTGAATATTTAGTGAAATTGTAGATGTTTGATAAAATTTATTAATACTTTCTTAAAAGACAAAACATTCCATTTTAAATGTATTACATAATTTGTGATAATATTTTTAATATACCCAAGAATATCGTTCAAATAGTAAAAAACTAATTAGTTCTCATTAGTTAAACAAATTTTCATAAAATAATTGTATTAGAATTCTTTCAAAATTTGTAATTTCCTTACTTATCTCATTAAGTTTTACTTCATTAGTATACTGAAAATTATTTTATTTACTTTGGTTTTATAAATGATGAAATATCGATAGCAATACTATTTTGTACAATTACTCTAAAATTTTCAGTTTTTTATTCTCTTTATTTCTTTAAATTATAAATTATAAAATACATTTCTTTAGTAAATTTTAAGACAAAATTAATGTTTTTTTTTTCATTGTATTAAAAATCATAAATTTTAGATTAATCAAACAACAAGTTAGTACAGAAAATTATCTTATATGATACAAACTATGTCAAATTAAATTTGGATCTATTGGATTTCATGCAACTTTCTTCATGCAACTTTATTAAAAAAATTCATAAAAAGTTCCAATTTTAAACGAAAATAAGAAAAAATTAAATTCATGAAATAAATGGAATATGTTACAACTTGAAAAAAAAACATTTAGAATTATTGAATTTTCCTAAATATTTGCTTTTTAAATAACTGTAGTAAATTCTTACTTTCTTTCAAACTAATGTATATAATGAGTTTTTAACAAGTTATTATAAATAAGCATTGATGAAAAATGAGAAAGAAAAATTGGATACAAAACAGATGAACTCTTGGAGCAAGAACATGAATTGACTTACGGTTAACATGTTCCAATGGAAGTAAACATGTATTGTTGTTGGTCGGTCGGTATGGGTTCACAGAGTATTAGACTCGTAAATATGCAAGAAGCGGCGTCGGCGAAGAAACTGAGAAGAGTTAAACGGTTTTTTTCATCTCTGTTTGGTTATTAATAAGCAATTAAGAAGGGAACAATTAGTAGGCCCCCGGGGGCTTCGAGGTGTTGCATCGTCCTGAAAGTATTTCACGCGTTGAGAGCAACAGACTGTCAATCGTTTAATGAGAGAGTAAGAGATGGAGATGGAACGAGAGACTGGGATCTCTTTAACTCTGGATGACCGGCCGAAAATTATTCATAAACGTGGTTAAACGCGTCCGTTTATATTCCCATTAATTAATAGGAGGAGACGTCGCCTCTGCGGATGGACCATTCTCACATCGTCCGAAAAACGAAATTTCACACATGTCTAACAACTGACGTGTTAATTTTTTCCTTCCTTTTTCCTCCTCTTCGACCATCGAAAGAGGTTCTTCTCTGGGCACGGCCCGAACGTCCCTGAGGTCAGACTTAATCTAAATCCTGAGATTTATGCTCGACGCGTCCGTTCCTCCGCCGGAAAATATATCTGTATAATATGGAGAGAGAGTTCAGTGTGTTTGCGTTATAAATTTCGGCCGAAACAGGACTTTAATGCCGCGCCAAGGACGACGCAATCGTTTATTACGGGCTTAAGGACGAGCCCCGGCCAATAAACGTCGAACGGACATTATTCAATAAATTCCATTTTTATCGATGCAAAACGATGGAGAAGCACGCTCAAATATATCCAAGAAATCCGCAAAGTTACAACTTGAAATTTGAAACGAGAAACCAAGTATAAGTAAAAATTGTTGATCTTAGAGTTTGTCGACGTTCTTTACAATATTATAAATGAGTAAAGTTACAGCTTGGAATTTGAAAAGAAAAATATAGAAGAAGAAAAATCTTAATAGTTTTCAAATTTTAAGCCAAAATAAGAAAAAATTAAGTTCATGAAATAAGAAACAAGAAACAAATAAGAAGGAAACACATAATTGTCGTTGTTTGTATTGGATTTCATGCAACTTTTTTTATGAGTTAAATCATGAAAAGTTCAAATTTTGAGCCAAAATAAGAAAAATTTAAGTTCATGAAATAAATGCAATCTGTTACAACTTGAAATTTGAAATAAGAAACAAATAAAAAGGAAACAAATAATTGTCGTTGTTTCTATTAGATTTTTGTTTATGAGATAAATCACAAAAAGTTCAAATTTTAAACCAAAACAAGAAAAACTTAAATTCATGAAATAAATTTAATCTGTTACAACTTGAAAATTGAAACACGAAACAAATAAGAAGGAAAAAAATAATTGTCGTTGTTTCTATTGGATTTCATGCAACTTTCTTTATGAGTTAAATCATGATTTTAAACCAAAATAAGAAAAAATTAGGTTCATGAAATAAAACTGTTACAACTTGAAAATTGAAACAAGAAACAAATAAGAAGGAAGCAAATAATTGTCGTTGTTTCTATTGGATTTCATGCAACTTTATTCGTGAGTTAAATCCGAAAAATTAAAAAATTTCAATTTTATTAACATTTTTTCATGAAAAGTTCAAATTTTAAACCAAAATAAGAAAAACTTAAGTTCATGAAATAAATCCAATCTGTTACAACTTGAAAATTGAAACAAGAAACGAATAAGAAGGAAACAAATAATTGCCGTTGTTTCTATTGGATTTCATGCAACTTTCTTCATGAGTTAAATCCGAAAAAACCGAAGAAGTAAATAAATAATTTTCGTTTTTCTATTGGATTTCATACAATTTTTTTCTTAACTCATGAAAAAATTGAAACCCAAAATTAAAAGTGAGAAAAAATGTATAAAGATGGTTTAACAAATTTATTAAACAATTTACAAAAATTTGAAGCGAAAAATAGAAGATGTTTTCCAATGTTGTTTTTGTTTCAAATCTGCACGGTTAGAATAAGGAATTTGTAGAGAAGAACAGAGAAAGAAAAAATAAGTAATTAACGTTATTCCTATTAGATTTTTTAAACGTTCTTCACGAAATGATAATTATTCAATAGTCGAAACGCATTACCGTTAATTACAGCACATTAAAAGCAATTATTCATCTGTGTTCTTCTAAACATCTTTAGGAGATCAATCTTATTCCCATTCCGTTGTGTAAGTTGATTAGTGCTTTGCCATACAATTATTACCAACGCGCGAAATAACAACAGCAAGAAGAAGTACAAAAAAAAAGTAAGATTGATTCGTCGGTTATCTCCGAGGAGAGATGAGCCTAGGGCTATTTCTCTTCTCTTCTTCTCTTTATATGTGTGTGCATACTTTGTGTGTTGAGGGATATTATCTAGGCAGGGGTCGAACGCGTGCGTTTGTATATGTATCAGAATGGGTTTATGTGGTAGCTTTATGGGGCAATAAGCGGCTGCTGTCCTGCTCCTTGTAAGACAGCCGAGCGGATATCTCCCGAGGGAAGGACGAGCACATCCTCCGTGCCCTCAGGACGATGACTCCAATTCTTATCGAATATTCCATAGAAAAACGAGAGCTTTCCTCCTCGTGTCAAAACATGTAATTGATGCCTCCTCTTCCACCTCATTTTTTTTTCTTCTTCTTGCTTAAGATTATGCTGGACTATTGTTGAAGAAAACCATTTTAATAATCGCACCATAGAAATCGAACGTCTTTTATGAAAGCTTTTCCAAAGAAATGCCCATCACCATGTTACTTATTCAACAATATACTGGCTTTTTTCATTTACTATAATTATTGTCTTTCAATTTATATACTTTTAAAAGATTCTGTTTAGAAAATAAACATATTAACTTTCTACATAATAAGCAATAAAACATTGATAAAATTCTTAAATTTATATGAGAATATTTGTTTCGTTACGTATTTAGTATTGAGTTGATTATTATAGAATTTCTGAGAATTATAATTTAAAATATTGCCTCGAATTTTGGTTACATTTCATACATATTAATAACGAAATGTTTTAATATTCTGCATACTTCAATAAGTAATGAACAATTCGGGGAATTCCGAATGAAATGTGTGAACGAGGCACATATTTAATAATTCCAAACACGGAACATTGAAATATTTTACTGAACAATAATATAAATACATCAACACCTCATATAGTGCGGTTCTGCCAATAACCCGGACTGTTTGAAACCGAACTAATCGAGGACTTTAAAATCACATAAAAAATAACTGTTATAAAGAGATTTGAAAAAATGCAATATTTATATATAGAAAATAATATTTTTTTGCAAGAATATTTTTTTTAATTTTTCAAAAAAAAATTCTTTTGAAATTTTCAAACACTGCTGCTGTTTATTTCTTATGTATGAATTCATATATGAAATTAGTCAACTTTAGTAATTTCATTAATTTGACTTATTCAATAAAAAAATGTTGACAGTTATTTTTTTTATGAAACATAGAATAATTACTAAAGTATACGTTTCATTCATTATTAAGTTGCAAATAATTTTCATTCATGCAACCATTCATGTTTTTACAGATATACCAACTATTGAAAATTACTGAAATCCGTTGATATTTAAACTGAATTGACAGCTGCAAATATCTACACAGAAGTTGGTACTTCTAACAGACATTTATGTCCCATGTCACGCACGGTGTAGATACAGCATGTTACATGAATTTCAGCTGGTGCTAACAAGCTAAAAGGTACTAAACGTTTTGTTTAAAGAGGGAAAAATAAAACCCTAATCAGAAACCATCTGATGAAACGCCATTAACATCTTTCAGGTGCCTTCTTTTTCGCCATCTTCAATAAATTCCCTTATAGGAAAAAAAGCAGCTGCCTTCCTCGAAATTCTCAAAAAAAAAAAGAAAACTTTAAAAGCCTCCACCGCACGATCACTATCTACCTATCAATTTTTGGCAATCAACACTCTTTTTGTGAAAGGGAAACTATAATGGTTTTGTGAAAGAAAAAGAGAAACTATCTAAAAAAAACCCCTCTTACAATCGATTATTCCGTTTCTGCACGAAATTTTCTAAAAATTAAATTCAAGACGGTAGCGCAATAAATAAAAGCCGAAGAACGCGGCTAATTGTGAGCTATAAATTTTTAAAATTTATTAATTATTTTGAGCGTCCGCTCATACCTTTTCTCATTCTCTCTCTCTCTTTAACTTCAGCTCATAACTTTGTCTCTCTCTTTCTTACACACGACTACATTTCGTTTCCTTTTTTTTCTTTATGTCTATATGTTCGGTTCTCGTTTTAGCCTCTTCTTCCACGTATTTAATAAGTTTCAGGTCGCGCATAACGAGCCAAAAAGTAATTTCCTGTATTTATAAATATTACATCTCTTTATTTATTTACGATGTCTTATTAATGGGATATGACATGCGCGCCACCATAAATTATTTCGAGACTGTCCATTATTTATTTCCTCAATTTCCATTCGCGGTGTCGAAATCCGTTTCTTGTATAATACGCTTGACGATTATTATTTTTTTTTCTTTTCTTGTAGTCTTGTTCCTCGTTTTAGACATCTTCATCCAAGGACGCATTTCTAAACGATAGTTGGAATGTGCCAACACCAGCATATTAACACTTTTATTCGTCTTTATTGTCTATATCCCATAAATATATGTATACATTTGCATTGTTTTAATATGTGTTAATTTTAATAACATGAATAAATTCCAAATTATTTAGACTCAGTCACATTTTATCTGAAACAACCATTGCATTTTGTAAATCTTTTTTTTTTGATGTCGTAATAATTTTATTCACAGTCTGTTCATTGAACATTTTAAACGTTAATAATTACTTAAATTTATATAATAAATCTAGTAGTTTGCAACGTTTTAGCCTGTTTGTGGTTTTACTGTTGTCGAGTAGGCCAATAACCAGAACATTGGTATGTAACTCCAGTCTGCCTTGGTATCTACTACTAAATGTTGGTATTGTATCCTCAACCATATCTATATGAATATCTTCGTGTATTTTTTTTACTCCTGACGAACCATGGAGCCCTAATAACATTTCTTAGGCATTTAGATTGGAACCTTTGTATAATTTGTATGTTCGATTTAATGGCCGCACCCCACAATTTGATGCCATACGTCCATACTGGTTTCAGTATTACTTTGTATATAAGTAATTTATTTACCACTGATAATTAAGACTTTCTCCCTAGAATCCAGTAGAGTTTTCTAAACTTTATTTCTAATTGCTCCCTCTTAGTCTGAATATGATCTTTCCAGATGAGTCTTCTGTCTAGATGCATACCTAGATATTTGTCTTTTGTTGCTTTGGGCAGATCTTGTCCATTAAATCAGTTGGACATTATATGATTTTTATTTTGTAAAAAAATCTAAACTAATTAAGCAATAATTTAAAATGTGTTGTATGCATTAAAAAATACATATATAAATATAAATTGTTTAAACAAAAAATTTTATCTTCATTTTTCAAATTATACTGAAAATAATAGTCAAAATTATATCACTAAAAAAACAAAGTTTAACAATACTAATTTCTCAATTACAAAGTTAAATCTTATAAAAAATTGTCATCAATTACATTTTCACTTTGTGTTTTATTAATTTTAGTTTGCAAAGTTATGCAATAATTTCATTTTTATTGTTGAAATTTACTTTTTCATTTTAAATTTAAAAGTTTGATACTTAATTATTATTTTTATGCAATTTTCTTTGCTAATTTTAGTTATGTTGTATACATTTTTTCACTTTATTTCATAAAGTACGTATTTGTAAACAATACTCGTAATGTGCCAAAACTAGAATATTAAAAGTGTTAATACTAACAATAAAAAAATTAAGTTTTGCAATGCATTTGGTTACAAAAATTTGTCACCAATTCAATTTTTACTTTCTTGTTCATTGATTTTAGTTTTCAAAATTATGCTATAATTCGTAGAAATATTACGTTTCCATTTTCGACAAATTTAAACTAAAAGTTTTATATTTAATATTTATATACAATTTGCTAATTTTCATTAGTTATGTTCATTGACAAATTTGTATAATATAATCATGTAATTTATTAATAATACTTTGATTATGACAGTTACATAATCTCTGTACAAACTACATGTTAAATCATATTAAAAATGGATCATCAGCATTGTGTGAGAAATAGGTTAGTGTTGTTAATCCGAATGGGATTTGACGGTGGCAACAATCAGCGGGTGACGTGTCGGACAACAAGACAATGCGAAATCAAAATCTGATTAATATTTAACACTGAGAGCACACAATGCGGTGTTATTGTAATGACTGATTTTCGCGTAATAAATTATGCATCAAATCCGTTCGGCAAATTCGACCTGTCCAACACCGCAAACTGCAAACACATCTCGATGCAAGCAAGTACTAATAATAATAATGGGAATATTGGATCCTAAATGTATGACACAATTTTTGACAAAAATTCTACATATTGTCACTCTTCTGGGAAGAAAACTGTAATATTCTTTTACATCTACCGTGTTCATCGTAATCTGTATCAAATTCACAACAAAATAAAAGCGAAGATTTCGCAGATCATTTTAATCTTGGTTACTATATGGACATGTGTGAATATTTTGCAGTAAAAACGTATAATTTTATAAGATTTTGCTACTAAATTTTTACATTTACTACTGAATTTACGAATTTTCATCAAATTTTAGTAAATAAGTCATATTATAAATAAATTTGTTCATTTATAAGTAACGTAAGCTTTTTAATAAAATATTAATAAATAAGTCAAAATTACACATACATCTGTACATTTACTGGTAAATGTAGGTATTTTCAGAAACGTTTCTTAATTGCATAAATAAATGTGTACATTTATAAGTAAACGTAAGCTTTTTAATAAAATATTAATAAATAAGTCAAAATTACAAATAAATTTACTAGCAAATACACGTATTATCATAACATTTTAGTAAACATTTTAAAAAACATATTAGAGAAAAATGTGTACATTGTCTATTATTGTGTAACAAGATTTCCTTATTATATTTTTTTAAATTTATTTGATAAAAAAAGACAAGTAAACATAACTATTGCATTGATTATTGTTAACTCTATTATACCTAGCTTGATTGTGGTAAATGTACACATTGTCTAAAGTCTGAGAAAAATACATAGAACTTTTGATTTAAACATAAACTTTGTAATTTGATCATTTATCTTATACCAAGGTTAATTGTATCAAATGTATACATTATTCAATGAATAATACTTTTGTACATCATCTTCATTTGATCAACTATAGAAAACCTAGGTTAAACTTACAATTATTTTCATATTTAGTTCATGCTCAGAGAGACAACTGGAATTTTCCTTTAGCACATTAACTACACTATACCTAAATTAAGTATAGTAAATGTATACATTGTCTAATAAGTAATACTATACATTTTCATATATAGTTGATATATGATGAAGACACGTGGATCGAGTGTAAGGCCAAACAATCTCTGCGGATTAATTGAGTATTCAAGTGGCGTTGCGTCAGAGAAAAGCCCTTTGAGCAGCGGGCCCCGATAATTATAGTAATTCGACTCGGCTCCCTACAGATTCGAATTAGTGCTGTACACGGCGAAATGAATGAATAATTGGGGTTTGCGGACTAAAGCTTTCCAGTTTCGAAGAGAACAACTACATCTACAGCACTTTTTTGTTTATTTCTTTATTTCTTCTTCATATTTTTCTTTTTTTGGGATGTAGGAGGAACTGAGAATTGGTGAAAAAGTGCAATATTTATATCGGATGCAAATGATTTATTCTTTCGCGAAAGTCGGCTTCCGAAAAGACGAATTCCTTCCGCGATAAATCACAGCTAAACTCTATACTTTCTCTCTCTCTCTCTCTCTAGAGTTCCATTCCGCTCTTTTCCGGCGTACAGGATGACAAATTACGACTTTTCCATAAATAGAATCGGAATATTCCACAAATGACTTCCAATGCGTAATCCCAACATCTGATTTTTTTGGAGATTTTCGCAGAATTTCGATAGCATTAAAGGATTCCAAGGACCAACAGTTCGAGGAAAAAGTAGACCTAAGGATGCGGTTATCGTCTATTCCATACAACCGACAACCTGACAACCGAAAGACCGTCTATTTAAATCCCGACTGTATTAAAGTCCCCACGCTTGAAATCCCGACTATATCAAAATTCCGACTACCATACAAATGTTATTGTAGAAATTTATAATAATAAAAGACAGTGTCGAGATTTCGATATAGTCGGGATTTTGATACACTCGGAATATTTATTTGTATTTCATGAAGAAATAGTTTATTTAGTTATATAATAAATAATTACAAAGTTTATGTTTAAACTAAAGTTAACAGACTTTAGACAATGTGTACATTTGCTACAATCAATCTAGGTATAATATAGTTAAGAATAATGAATGCAATAGTTATGTGTACTTGTCTTTTTCTTTATCAACTAAATAGGGAAATCTTGCTACACAATACTAGTCAATGTACACATTTACTAAGATACATAATTAATTTAAATATAATATAGTTAATCAAATAATGAAGTTGATGAATATAAAGTAGTAACAAAAAAAGTATAAGAAAATGAATGTAGTGGATGGATACAGGTATTAAGTGACGGAAGGAAGGAAATGTTCTGGTAACAAAGTTTTCAAATATTTCGCGAGTCACCAAAGTGAATTAGCCGGTTTTGAAACTGCGAGATTCCATTATTTCGCAATTAACTTTAAATTCATTGTCCATTCCGCGAATTGCCGGGTGCGAAAAGCGCGACGGGAATTTTATTATTATGCCCGAAGAACGGAACGAAACGGGAGGATTACTTTTTTCACGGCTTCCGAAATTAAATGCAAATAACTCGCGATAAGAGATGGAAGGAGTTTCAGGAATTTGCGGAATTGTACTTTTCCAACAACTGTTTTCTGTTTGCAAAAAAAATATGTGAGTTCAATTATAAATATGCAATGAAATTACAGATTTTACGATTGAAAATATTTTTGTAATTCTAACATAAAATGAGTCATTACTTGTAAAGTACTAAAATTTATCAACATTGTAGAATTAATTTAATTTTATTAAAATTGTTTAATTATTATAAATATTAATTGAAATTACAATTTATTTCAACATTTCCGTTTCATTCAAAAAAAAAAACAAGAATTGTAGAGAATTAAAGAAATGTTACAAATAGTTTATTACTCAAATTATTCAACTTTTGTTTAGTTACAATTTTTCATAGAATCACAAAGTTAAAAAAAATATGCATATTTATTCAATTAATTCTATTTTATATAAATCTTTGTAAACATAATTACGATTTAAGTATAAGAGTCTTTAGCTTCTAAACTGTTTAGATTTATAGCCAAATTTCGTATAAAATCTTATAGATTTCCACAAAATTTGACAAAAAATATGCTTGAAATCAATGAAAAATGAATCAGTTTAATGATTAATAATTTTGAATTTTTGTTCTTCAGCAATTATTATAAAAAAAATATTAAAATTTATAAAATAAATTAGAAATGTAGAGATTTTAAACATCAATTCTTTAGATATATTTATTTAATATTGTAATTACACATTTGTATATGTAATTTGAAATCTCCATTATTTTTTTATTACATACATTTTTCAAGGAAACAAATTCGCAATGAAGCAGTTTCACATCTATTTTTTTTAATAAACACTTATTGCAAATAAATTATTTTTTGTTATGAAATTAACTAATTATAAAACTTATTGGCAAATCTAATCATCCGTTGTTTATGTTTGATATTAAAAAAATAAAAATAAATTTAAAATTTCTAATAATATTACTAAAACAGATGAAAATAAAGAAGACACAAGCAAATAGAGCAAATATCTATAAAAAAATTAATAGCGTTTACTATGAAACAAATAAATTAAGAAGAAATAATAACATTTAACAGGTTTTTAGAATAATTAAGACAGTTTATTGCTTCCTCCATATGGCAAATTGCTTCTTGCCTGTTTTTATGATTACAGTCAATCAATATTTCCATCATTCTTCAAAACGCTCCGCTTCCTGAATAATCCTTCTTTTTACATGAAAACAAATAAAATAAATACACACACACAAAAAAAGGAGATTATACTACAGGAAACATAAACGTGTACCTGTTTTGAAACATACTTTTTTTTATATATTCTGTTTTCGGTGCAATGTTTGCACGAACGGTATCAAAACAGAATATCCTTTTTAAAACAGCAAACAGACCTCTTCTCTTTCTCTCTCTCCATGCTCGTTCCTTCGTCATTTATATTTATGTTTATGTTATTTTTTCTCCCTACCGTTTTATGCGGTGCGTATTTTTTTACACTGTTGTCGAAGGGTAGTTGCCAAAATACCTATGTTTATTTTATTTATTTTTTTTTTTGATTTTATGGGGTTGTTGATGTATCGATTCTTGTAAGATGTAACGAACGGTTGACAAGCTTCCATGCATCTGTCCAGGTGCATTCGAACCAATGAAATACGAACTATGCAATGGATTGATTGCGAAGCTTATTACATAATAATCACCCAATTATCAATTATTAGATGCGCCGAATGCTTGTGTATGTGGGTAATTTCCTGTTTGATTAATCATTGCGTAAAACGCGTGTTCCATGATCGCAATTATTACAGTTAATCACAATAGTTGTGTGAAGTAATTTCGATGTATTCATAGAGTTAATTATACATGTTCATTTTTCTTTCATAACTTCGATATTGCCAAGCGGATTGTTCTATTGAATTAATAAACGTTTTCATGCAATTTCAATCAAAACATATACTCTATTAATTAGTTGATTAATATTGCAATCTCTCTTAATTATTTAGTGTATTCAAGGTTCTTTATAAACCACATATGGGATACACTCGGCCCGCGGGCCAAGTTTGTCTCTCTTGATCAGACCCAGATCTTAATTTAATTTATGTTATAAATAAATGGTTTCTTTGATTTTAGCTCTATTTAGACAATAAAATACATAATTTAAAATCTTATTTCTAAAATTTACAATTGTGTAACCTTTTAACTTCAATGAACAACATTAGAAGAAGACTAGTTGTTTTATGGAAAACATAAAATGCATAAACTCTGACAATACATAAGCCGAGAGATGGACAAGTCTAACTAATATATAACTTACAAATTTGTCCCAATCAAATTTCAATTACAAATTAATGTAATGTCTAAACATTCTACATAACTAATGAAAAACTCTCATTAAAAACTCTTTCCAATAAAACCATAAGTATTTTAAGAAATAATGTTGTAAATGTCATCATTTTCTATACTAAACCTAAAAAAATGTAAAAGATTTTGTCCAAAACTTTTAAATCAAAAATCTTGAAAGTATAAATATGTAAATTTCATATTGACATATTTTTTTCAAGAATATCAAGCTGTATTTTTTTTTCTCTTCATCGTGAGTTGTATCTTGTATATATATACAACATCTCAAAAGATTTGCGAGCTGCCAATCAATTTGCATGAATCTCAAAGTGAAAATCGGAAAAGTTTCGACCCGTCGGAATTAAGGCGACGATGCGATTTTCCTGATTTATTTATGACTTCCGCCGTACTTGTTTAGAATATGGAAATGCGTCTTTTTCGAAGGAAATGCGTCATTTTCGCGCGGATATTGATTAGAGAGAATGTAATCGAGTTTCCGCTTTTAATCAGCATCCTTTTGACACACGCGTGCATAATTAACGCGACGTTTGTTGCCTCCGCACTTTTCCAAAGGATGTTAGAAGTTCCGTTAATAAGGGGATTCCTTGTGAATTTAATAAGTTTGCTCGAGCTGATGAAACTGATGTTGCGTGGAAGATCCGACTGAGGGAGTATGAAGTGCGTTTACATTAATTGATGATGTCTGAAGGTAATTTTCGTCTGCGTCCTTGTTGCGTAATAAAATTGTGTAAGATTGATGGTTCTTTTGAAATAATCACATGCCCACCGAAAGAAATGATATATAACATAATTACTTAATGCTTTTGTACATATATATATGTAGTCGCGATGCGAATGGGAATGACCTAGGCGATTCGAAACCACCTCTCGTTCTTCCTTCACGAGGATCAACAGGTCCGAGAAAGTGTAATTAGTTTGCATTAGCGGCGTGTTCGCAATTAGGTTTTGGAGATGTTTCTTAGGAGATGGCGTGTGTTTAGTGAGTGAGTGCGGAGGGGCAGATGTTCGACTGCTCCGGCTTCGAGTGAAACCTTCTCCTTATCGCGATCATCTCTCTTCGGTGCATATCCCGAGAGATCCGCAGAGATTAGCAGAGTTTCAGGTCCTTGGACCGGCTGCGCCGTTGCGACTCGATCGCGAGATAAGATAAGGGCTCTCTCTATCGGTCTTTATGTACGGGCCATTCACTAATCCCTCCTCGTCCTTCCCAGCTTCTTCTTCGGCTCCATGCGACTTCCCTGTTCTTGTTGTTCGGCCGTTGTCGCGATCCTTGTTGTTTGTTTGTTGTGGGAGCAGACGGACAAAAAACCACATAAGGTTCTCCCCCATTGTGCCATTCTCATACAGAGTAAACACACATACAGCAAACCGCAGATAGCATCTATCCCGTGGTAGATGTACTTCTACTCTCCGTTTGCGGTCTTTCAATTGATTCGTCTCCACCCCAGAATCTTCAATTGATTCCTTTACTAAATATTTCCATTGCAGCCTCAAAATTATCTGCGTGGCTCATCTACATCTACAATGTTGACTCAAAACTATCTAAGTGCAAATCTATCCAAAGATCATACTTTTCAATTGCTTTTGTCACTACATATTTTTCATTGAAACCTCAATATTATCCACGTGGCACATCTATCAAGAGATCACACTCTCTAAATATATTCACTACAGCTTCAAAACTATCCATGTAACACATCTATCCTGAAATCATATTCTTTAAAAGTTTCATTCACTAAATATTTTCATTTTTGCCTCAAATCCACGTGGCACATTTCTACTACTTTACAACTTAAAACTATTCACGTGACACAATTATTTAAACATTATATTTTTCAATTGATTCCTCTTTAAATATTTCTACTATATGACAAATTTATCCAAAGAACTGTTTTATTTTCTTGATATATTTTTACTACATCATCAAAATTGTACACAAATGTCCTAAGACCTATTTTTTTCATATAATTCTTATGCAAACTTGATATATTTAAATTCTTTAAATAATTATACTACATCATCAAATTTGTCCACGTGGCGCATTTATCCAAAAATCTATTTTTTTTTACACAATTCAGTCTTTCTCTAAACAAATTTACTGCAGTCTAAGAACTATCTACGTGGCACATCTTATAATATCCATCATTGCAATGTTCTGTGGAATCTCGGAGCTAAAATTTCAGTCGTAAAAGCGTTATTACCATATTATACAGGCTCAACTTCCTATGTTTTTTTTTATTAAATGCCTAATTATCTCTAACCTAATGCTCAATCCATCCGTGCCATCTCTTAAAGCTGCGAATTATCAATGCGTCCGGCTTTTACTGCGCGTCTGGTAATTGCCTATAAACAAGGAAACTTTAAACGATGTCTCCTCGCAAAATAAGAGAGAACAAAAAATGTTTTTTCCCATCTCCCAAGAAACTGCATTTATAATAACGTACGTTTAACAGCAAATATCCATTAAATTCATTATAACTGTTTAACTGTAAAATCTTTCTTTTAACAATGCATTTATCGAAAAATTTTCAATATTGTAATTTCATTATTTAAAATAATTAGAACTAACAACTGGATTTACAATCTATTATATACTAATAAAACTTTACAAAAGGCTTCTGACCTTGAGTGTTTCAATGTATTAATGTTATCTAGATCAGCGGTCGCCAAACTTTTTGACCTCACGGACCAGTTAATTCATAATTTTAAATACCGTGGACCACTAATAGGATAACTTAACATGATGAGTAAGTATATTCCACATTTTTCTGCGGACCAGCGAAATTTTCTCGCGGACCACCACTTTGGCAACCGCTGATCTAGATAATATAGGAATCAGATAAAATGTAGGTATTAACAATGCAATCATGCAAATTAATATTTGTATTAAATAAATAAGTATGAAATTTAGTTACAAATATAAAAGTGCATATAAATAATGTAATAAACTTATTAACTTCTATTAAGATATGATAATGTTACTTAATACATTACAAATTATCTATTATAAATTACTATTTTTACTGTCTAACAATGAGTTTAATTTGTACTTTAATCATATCTTTTAAAATATATAAATTTTAAAATTTATTTTACTAAATAGAATTTGATGAAGAAATGACTAAGTTATTTTAATATAATAATTTAGAAAATATTTATATATACCTCGTATAGTACGGACTGTACACAGTTTGAAACCGGACTAACCGAGGAACTTTAATAAAAAAAACAACACAAAACGAGATTGGTATAGAGCAGTGATTCTATAAAAGTTCTGAGACCCCCCGAATAATAAGTATATGTAGAAAAACAAGTAGGATTGATCTGTCATTAATATTTTGCGACCCCCCTGGAGGTCGCGACCCACACTTTGAGAATCACTGGTATACCGATTTATGTATACAAACTTTTACTTAGAAATGAGTAAATAATTAAAATTGAATTTGTTTGCAATTTTCAAACTGTATTTTAGTAAATCCGCACTGAACGAAGCCAGACTATGCGAGGTATTGGTGTATGTTTGCGTTGGTTTATGAAGTTTGATGAATTTTCTAATATATCGAGATTCGTCAGATATTGATTTTGTTTGGTTGAAAACAGGCTTGATACGCAATTTATGGATATTTAATAAGAGCAAATGAGGTTTGATTAAGATATGATTATCGAAGTCAGCGGGGTGGTGAGGGACTGATGGTGCGATGGGATTTGAAGAGAAAATTGGATTTGGTGAGGGGCACGGACGGAAAATGGAAGGGAAGGTAATGATTTTAATTAAAAATAATGCGCTAACGGTGGTTGGTTTCCGTAGACAATGGATGGGTGGCGGCGGCGGCGGCAGCGGCGGTGGTATAGTTGATCCAGTTAGTATGAAGTTTTTGCCCCCTCCAGCAGCAGCAGCCTTGTTATCTTTCGCTTTTGATGTTTTGTGTGCAGCTAAACGTGAGTTAAACCATTGGGGCAAACTAAAACTAATAACAAGACGCAGGAATTATTATCCATATTAACCTCATTATTCGACGTACGGCTTGTTAGCGTTGCATTATCCACGTCAGCCTACACGTTATTAAACCCCAAATAATTAAGGCTTTCTCCTCTCTCTTTTCCGCATTTCTGGCAGATGGTAACTGCGGTGGTGATGGTAGAAGTCCACCCTCATTCACCTCATACTCATTCAGCTCATACCCATTCACCTCATCCTCCAACTTTTCGGTACGAAAGGGGTTCACGTGTACTTTTATCCTGTACAAACACCTCGAATGAGCGCATAAAAGCCTTTGACCTGAGCATACACACACAGAGAACGACCAACAGAGATTTCCACCGCACAAAGGAAGTTGTATTTTTTTATGCGGATTATGGAGTCCAGGAAGATTTTACGCACATCCGCTTAGATTTTTTTTCTTTTTTCTGTTACAAATTTTCGGGTGCCGAATCGATTGTCCTAAAATAACACACTCACTTCTCTATATATTTCTTTTTTTTTTGTTCAGTGCTTTATTTATTTTTTCACTCTCCTTAAACTCTGCACCGTTTCGTCTATCTAGGGTAAATCCCCGAACAATTACACATTTCGGTCGCTAATCGTCGGCCAAAGCCCAAAGGTAAACCAAAACAGCAGCTCTCAAAATACATGGGCGCAGAAACTCTCCTCTTCGCCGTTTGTTATTTCAGAAGACAAGATAAATATTCTTGCGAAGCAGAGACTTGTTATTTCAAACGACTCTAATGTGACAGTTCTACGAGGATAATAGGGGACGACCGAACAATATTTTCACAATATCATTTTCTTTTTCTTCATTGAGCAAACACCTCAGATGACAAATTTGACATCTATATAACGGAGTGCGAAATGTGTTAAGAATCATAACCTTCTATATCATTTTCAACACTTCTCTTTCATTTCAGTCATCAATAAGTTAAACATCAATTTACACTTCAGAAAAGTAGAAAAAGACAAAAATTAAATATTTATCAAAATATATAAAATTTATTGTTTGAATATTTTGCAGTTTTTTGTCCGTAAATATTTTGTCTACATAATTACTTAGTAATTATTTAGTAAGGATTGAATTTACATGAAAAAACCCTTTATAAAGTGTTGCATCAATTGCAAAGTTTTCCTTCTAATTTATTGGTCACCGATCCAAGTTTTATACTTACTTGTATAAACTATCTAATATTATTCTATATTTATGATACTTTATGTGAATATGTAACACATTTCGCGTTTCTTAGAAATTACAATCTAGTACTTCTTACAATTTATTCCTAATTATGAATATAAATAGTCATCAATCCAAATTTCATCCCTAACAAACCTTGCTTAACTTTTGAAAATAATAGAAAAACAAGTATCTTAATTATGAAATATATTTTTATATAAATATAAAGCGATTAGTTAACAATCCATGTTTTGTCCTTAACACACCTTGCTTAACTTGTGTAAGCTATCTAATATGATTCTATATTTATGATACTTTATGTGAATATGTAACACATTACGCATTTCTTAGAAATTTCAATCTAGTACTTCTTACAATTCATTCCTAATTATGAATATAAATGGTCATCAATCCAAATTTCATCCTTAACAGACCTTGATTAACTTTTGAAAACCATAACAACTCAAGTATCTTATTTAAGATAAAATTTCATCATCCAATTCTAATTAGCAATATAAAGTAATTAGTCACCAATTCAAGTTTTGTCTTTAACACACCATGCTTAACTTTGAAAATCAAGAATCTCATTAACGCCACATCTTCGGATAAAATCAATAAATATACTTTTAATTTGTCCGTGGAAGACACATTGAAATTGCAAACTAATGCGAAACACAGCGACCGTGTTTAATGAAGAAGAGGATGAAGGAGTCTGCAAGAAGAGAGCGCCATTTGGCTCCGGTTTAATTGGGGAACGACCCCCGGGTCCCGTATTAATTGACGTTAATTTGACACCGAGATCGCTTTGTATCGATAAGACGCAGGAGATGTTATAAATACTCCTTACCCAATTCGTTTCTTCCTTCTTCTTTTTTCTTTTATTTTTTCCTCAGAATAAGACGATCCAGCGCCAAGATAATAAGAAGCGGTTTTCTACTCTCTTTCCTCTCATCTCGTTGCAAAATAAGCGGCAGAAGCAGAGTGGAAAACGGATGGAACGAGGAAGAGAAGTACGTTTTTTTTTTCTCTGTAGTTGGTGCTTTTCTTGTCGGTAATTAACGACGAAACGTTTGGCAGTTAAAAAGGCGTTAAACGGATTAGGGAGTCCCGGAATCGTGTTTCGCGTACGGAACGAGAGGCACGGATTAAATGGACCCAAAAAAAGAATGAACGAGAATCTCAAGTTTGATGTATATACTATTGTATTTTATCTAATTTTTAAGACTTTGCTTCGCTTCCTTCTGTCCATAGTAAGCTAATCATTGCGAGGGACGAATACAAAACGAATTTATCTGTTTTTTATTCACTTACGTTTCATTAATTTGCTTGAACAATTAATTAAATCCACTTTGATTCATGTTTAACTTAGAATCATTAATTATTTATAAGACTTTCTTTCTTTGTTAAATCTCCAATAAAATCTTTCTTTTTTTATAGCGCCATCTATTGGTTCAAACTAAATACGTTCAAATTTATTTTTATAACTTATATATCTATTATATAAGATTTAGATCAAGTTTACTAACGTCTAAGCTTTAGTTAAATTGACAGCTGCTCATGCTTCTATAGTTGTTAGTATCCTTATAGGACATCTTGTAATAGTTCTTATATCTTTAAATAAATTCAGTAAAACCTCGGTTTTCGAACAAAAATCCAATACAAAAATTTATTTTATTATGAAATTGGGATCAGTTTCCAAATAGCTTTAATTAATAGTTTTTATATCTTTAAACAAATAAATAAATACATTGGAATTTCGGTTTTCGAACAATTTGGTAATTGAACAAAAATAACTTCTAATAATGAAAATAGGTTTAGAACATAAATTCCTACGATTAGAAAAAATAGTTTTGGTTTTCGAATAGCCTTTAAATTTTATCCGAGTACCTCGGTTTTCGAACAAATCGGTTATAGAACAAAAATCCAATTCCAAATAGTTTCAATTTCGGAATTGTTTTTAAAAAATAATTTTTGTTCGAGAACCGAGGTTTTTTTAATAAATAATAAAATTATTAAAATATGTATTATATAGTTTTACCAAATAATGAAAAATATAAGTGAATTAAAAATTTCTCTTTAATTACACGTAATAGTAATTAGTGAAGTTAATAACATTGTGAGATAATCCAAAACGAAATTCAGTTTGTATTTAATGCACTTTCTTCCCGCCGCTTTTTGGAATTGCTCGAGCAATTAATTACGCGTACTTTATTTTACACCGTGTTTAACGTGGAATCCTTAATTTTTTAAGCACCTTCCTTACTTTTTTTGTTTTATCTTCATTATATTCCCATAATTACTTCATTAACGTTAATTACAGAGAGTGAAAAAAAAATGTGATGGCAAAGCATCGACGTAATTATAGGGCAGCTTTATTTTATTTTTACCATCCTCTCTCCAAAATATTTTTTTTCTTTTCATTCTTCCATCCTCATCCACACTCAGTTGGAGTCTATCTATCTACAGGGGGTGCGACCGTTTCGGAGCGGCGGTCATCCGAAGGGACGAGAGAGCGCTGCTATGAATAACGTTCCTTCTATTCCGGTGTTTCAAACATTAGAGACGAGATCGCTTATCTAATCGGACGATATTATTAATTCGTCTGCGATGATTTGGCTGTAATGTAATATAATGAAATGTTGCGGGTGCTCAGGTAGCTAAAAGGGTTTATGCCTGATGGTTAGTGTATGAGTTTTTGGATTGGAAACTCGCGAGGGTGGTCCTATCCTATTGATGGTGGTTGCTTTTTTGGCGTTCCTTAATGAGGGTGGAAGATGAATTATGCAAAGGCCACCGTTTATAAATCCCTGGGAAAACAGAGTCTTCATCTCGTGCAGCTTTTGTCTCCACGGTGATCGCAAATTGAGGACGGGACTGCTCAAAATTCTGCTTTTAAAATATAGGAATGGGCAGTAATTGTATATAATTTTCGATGAAGAGGAATTCTTATCGACGCCCATTCCTTTCAATCTGAGCAAACCAAAATTTTCTTCACTCAATTTACATTTCATTATAACACTGAAATTATTAAGTTTAAACTTATAATCTAATAAGTAATTCGATTTTATTGATACAGCTCATCCATAAAGTATAATTTTCCCAAATTATTATATAATAATCAAGTCCTTTATTTTCAACTTTTTATAATTATTTTTTTATGTTACATCCACAATACATAAAATATCCTAATCATTTCTTTAACAATATTTGTTTGTTTCGATCCAAACGTTTTTTATTTTGACAAAGTCAAACAAAAATTTTTCAAATTTTTCAAAAAATATATCAAATTTGAATTATTTTATAAAATTTGTAGAATATTTTATCATTGTTAAATAATTAAATAAAAAATAATAATTAGTTAATTTGTGAAAAGTAAAATTTATTTAAAATAAAAATGTAATAGAAGACCAAAGAGAGATACTGAAATTATATTAAGATAAAAAATAAAGATTTCCTAATAAAAACTGACAAAACAAAGAAAATGAACTCAGTTTTTATAGTAATTATAACTGTAAATATAACAGGTAGAAAGGGTAAAATCAAGTAGTAATTAAAGTACTAATGGATTTTTTTTAGAAAATGCTGAAATTTACTTAATGATTAAATATGAAAAATAATAATATATATAATTAATTTGTCTAATTAAATTTTATTAATAACATATAATTTATAAAAGTTAAAAAATGAGATTTACTTGAAAAATTTTCTTTGCAGAATCGGAAAATAAATGGAACGAATTTTCTAATTTAATAGAAAATAATATTTTTTTTATAATAAGAAACTGTTAATTCTTTGATTTATCAAGATTTAAACTTAGATCTAAGATTTTTAATAAAAAGAAGAAAGTATTCTGTTACATGTTTCAATATCGGTTAAATATTTACAAAATACTTCTAAAATTACCAAAAATTTAATGATAGATTTGGTTGGTACTATTTCTTTAATTATTTTTTTGTTATTTCATATATGATAATACAGCAATACCTCACATAGTGCGAAACTGGACTAATCGAAAACACTAAAACAAAATATAAAACTAAGCTGCAGAAATGGAATCTTGAAATTGTTAAACTATACTATAATGAATCCGCGCTGATTGAAGCCGTACTATGCGAGGTATTACTGTAATTCTTCTATATTTGGTTGCATATTTTAGCTATTTCTGATTGAAAGTAAACTACTGACATCTATGTACGAATCAGTGAATTGACGTAAGGGATGAAAATCCAAGTAAAAATATAATCGTTCTCATGGTAACCACAATAACCGCAGCTTACCGAATACTGCTACCAACCATAAACCCACTCAACAAGAGGACATCAAATGATTAATAACAAGGAATTTATTTATTTTACATAAATATATTTTTGCATTCCTTTACCGAATCGTCGTGCATCCAAAATTTATGACCACCTTTGTCACTGTCAATAATTTACTATAGCCAAACTTAGTCATTTTTATCTGGCACGCATCGAGATCAAAGGGTGTTCGCGGCTTTGCCCCATCACGATGAGTCCTAACGAAAAAATGTGATTCATTCCGGCGACTCATACTCATGCCCATACCAATACTATATACTCACTCTCACAGATAGATCGAGGAGAGATCACATGTTTGATTACGAATTGAACGAACGTAGGATAATGGAGGAGGCTTAGACAAAAAGAAGAAGGAGACGAATATATATATAAATGGAATGGCATAGAAAAGTAGATTTATTGGGATACGAGGAAGACGGCTGCTGCTGCTCGCTTGTCCTTGCCCGCGTGATGAGGGTCAATTTATGTGTGTGAGGATCCACCAGGAAAATTTACATTTTAATAAGGGGAGGACATAAGTCACCTCAAGAACTATGCGAAATATGAATAGAAGGTTGCACTTTCTTTGTTTCATCTCAGTGTTTTATTTTCGCTTCGCCGAAATGTCTGACAATCGAAACTGTTTTATAGACCACACAAAATGAATACAGAATCTCATTTTTATTTTCTTTATTTTGTTTAAAGCCGGTAAAGATCAGAGCTATCCAAAGAATTTAAGAAGATATTTACTTTAAATTTGAAAAAAAAAACAAACAGATGACGTTGTTACTTGATAATTTAAGAAAGTTAAGCAATTGTTTATATAAGAATTTCATTATAAAAATTCTTTAGTAATTATAATAATTGCATTTATAACCATTTGAAATATTTCTGAATATAAAACGGAAAAAAAATGCAAAAGTTGGGATATTTTTTTTATGCAAGAATTTAGTGCGAAACAGTACCTTTTTAGATTCGATGTTTTTGAAACGTACAAATTTGTGTAGAGACCCGTGGACCACACAGGCTAAAACTGATCCGGATTTGAATGGAACATTGGTCGGGACCGTCGATTCCAGATTAGATTCTATGCAGGGATATCTGCCTTTTCAGAACGAAATAATAGTCGGTAGCTTTTAACTTAATTAAAGCACAGATTTACTCTCCTGTCGGATATGCCCTTGATTGTTTCATAAGATACGCCAATTAATACATACAGCTTGGAGTATTCACGGCGGTCTCCTAAGATATACACTTATCAGTTGTGGTAGTAGTAGTATATGTTATTTGTTAGATAGTTTTCAACAAAATAGATCAAAGACCATGAAGATTTTCAGACACCTGTTTTGGTTCTTTAAATGTGTATTGTGGTGATTTTCTGTTAGTGGTCACCTGTCATCATTGACATACATTGCTTAACTTTAGTGAAAATGTTTACTCACCTTTACATATATAAATTTATTATAAATTTTCAGTGATTTTAATAATCATGTTTGTGTAAATTAATAAAATGTAAGCAAAAAATTCATAAATAAGGACAAACTATTATTTTTTTAATATTTACTAATTTTGTCCAAAAAAATAATAGCAATATCGGTTGCATAATTTCTTTTTCTTTTCTTTTCTTTTTTTTTGAAGACATCTGTGCCCAAATACCTGAGATTGTTAAGGGTTGAAAATCCAGGTAAGCTGAGCGACATCTTCCAGGACAATAACAAAATTATTCTACAATCAACTAGGTAAAATGAGCAGGTAAAAATCGGCAAATTTTCAAGTAAAATAGGCGACATCTCTTAGCAAATATCTTACCAATAAGTGAAAATAGCCTCGTAAGGGGTATTTCAGCGTAGATATTGTATAGCAAAGTTTCTCAACTTTTCTACAGCTTGACCCAAAACATATTTGTTTGTAGATTTTTTATGACCCAATAGCTTTGACACATGGTGACAGCTGTCATTTCGCGACAGATTAAAAATTTTTCGCGACTCGTAGGTTGAGAAACACTGTTATATAATATCTATACCAACTATGTAATTGCGTTCAAAAACAAAGGATATGTCTGCAAATGATGCACGTCAAGTACATGACGATGAAGAACAATCCAAATTAGGAGAAACAATAAACATGGATATACAATAATTGTAGGATTGATATGACAATAAGCTACAGTCAATCAACTGAAATGTATGAAATTATACATAAGAGTTATACTATACTTATTTTCATCATTACATAGTAAAAAAATGTATTTCATTTAATTCACATCAAATCTGTACTAAAATCAGAAAGACTTGAACAAATTCCACAAACATTAAGAAATATTGACAACTTTTAATCAACTTCTTACTAATTATGTAACTTCTACATTTAATTACATAATTAGAAACTATTTATCAACAAAGATTTCTTCAATATGATTAGAACTAAATTGCTCTTAAAGCAATAAATTATGATTTTTTTTTCATAGAAATAATACAACTAGAATTTAATTACAACCAAATAAGTTTTTTTAATTTTTTAGTAAAAATTTTACATAATTTCATCAATTTATCAAAATATGATTAAAACAAATAACGTCAATTAAATATATTCTAAAACAAAATAAAAGAATGGAAATTTAACAATTCATGTCTTCATACTAATAAATAAATATTAAATAAATAATCCAATAAGAATTTTTTACTTATTTCAATAAGATTATTATATATTGAAGATTACAATTAAGAAAAAGTATAAAATATCAATGGAAACACATATTTCTATAAATTAAATTTAATTTACGTAATATTAAATTGTATAAAAAAAGTAGAGTATAACAGTTTTTGTGCTTTGGAAATGGAATTAACTGAATACGTGTGTATCCACGGATTTTCTGAAGTTGGGTAAACGTAAAGTTTGAACAGAGTTTGGAATCCCGGATGAGATGATGAGTGTTTCTGAATCGCCAGGAGAGCAAAACCTTTCAGGACGGCGAGCGAACCGTGAAAAAAGAGAAGAAGGATAGTACCAACGCGCGCTGAAAACTTCCTGGACGATAGGCTTATGCAACGACGCAAATTAACTCGTTTAACTCTCGCACCGACAAATAGCGTTTCAATTTCTCTTTGCCTCCTCTTCGTCCATCCGCCTCTCTTCTCCAGCTTTTCGAGCATGTCTTATGTAATTGCCTCGAATTAAAAGGCGCTTTTAAGCGGACACAAAGAAGACTGGCAGAGAGAGAGAGAGAATAATCATAATAACAACGCCTTTGGAAGATGTGTCTGAGCCGCGTTTCTCGGGGAATTTTCGGGATGCTCTTAGGCGTCGGAGCGGCTGGTGGTAAGTGCGAGTGGATGCGTTTGCAAGAGAGCGAGAGAGAATGAGGGAGTGTGAGAGAGAAGGAGTGTACAGATCATAATAACTGACAGGTTGACGGCAGCACCAAGAGGAGGAAACAAAGCGGCTGTCAGGGCTTTATGCGCCCGTCCATCAAGGGTCCCACGAAGCCCGAAATTTCCTAAAAGCGCATACTTGTGCAACAACAAACACACGAGATTTACATAGTTTCACGCGCCAACCGCCCCTCACCTACACAGCCACACACACTTACACATGCACGCAAACAATCTGCGATTCCCGGAGCCCCCTCATTGCATTATTCACAATGAGTCAATCCAATAAACTACCCAGACAACTAAACCAGCAACAACTTGAATAACAATACACGCACGCTCCGAAGTTTTACCACTCTTGCACATGATTATTATCCGAGCATGTTTTCTCCTTCCATGTGAAGCTCCAAAATTTCGCAGAATTCGACCGTAGTTTATTGCTTTTGCGATAGTTGATGGTCATGCGTGCTCATATGGACTTGAAGCATGATGCAAATATACAAGATACGACATTTCTTTTGCATGATCTTAAGTAGATTTGCAAAATATGTGAAGATCAAAACCGGTACAAGCTTGTCCATATTACATTTTTGTTTGAATTTAAATCAAAAAACTTGTATTCATTATCAATGTGATTAGCAAAACAAGTAAAATTCTCCAGAGATTTTCACTCATTTTTATAATCCAGTAGTTCGACAATCCTCAAAACTTTGAGATACAGGATTTTCAGGTCCCAAATCGGGACAATTCCTGTAAATCAGGACTTTTGACAACAATATCTTAAACAAAAAATTGATATAGTTCAGTGAATCCAGTTTTTGATAATCTAAGAATAATATATATTACAATAAATTATACAATTACAGATTGAAAAAAAAATATGAATTGGAAAAAAATTGACCTAAAATTTGTGACAACTGTAACAAATTATTTAAAAAAAAGTCGTTTTAATTCTTGCCGTTGTCCTTTGTTAGTTCATCTTTTGTAAATGAGACAGCTTATACGTAATGCTCAAAAGAGAACGGAAATAGAATGGCTTAGTGTCAAACCTTGTATACTTGTCTCATGGGATTTATTTAACATTAAAAGTACAGTTCCAGTGGAAACACTTTTTAATTTGAAACTTCTCTCTTCACAACTAAGCTTATTTTTTATAACTTTTAACATTAGTTTGATAATGAGTGAAAAAACAGTCCAATTTATTTTGAAAGGAAGTTATATATTAATTTATAATTATTTATAATAAAATTGAATTCCTTCATTCAATTTTCTCATAAAATTCGAAGATTTAAACAAAATTAATAATAATTAATAGAAATTATCTCTTTTTTTCGATATTTAAACTACTACAATAAAATGTAATATATTTAAAGCTAAATATGTTTTTTTCTTTGTATAAAACGTTTTTTTTTTATAAAAGTATGTGCAATTGTTATGGGGGTAAATAATACAGAATTTCTTCAAAAGAAATCTCTATTACACCCTGAGGATATAGAAGCTATAGAAATTGCAGTCTTTTCTTTGTAATATTTCGAAATAGTCAATATTGAACTTTCTTTCGAAACAAATTCAAATATTCCCGCTGTTTGTCTTGAACAAACTTGCTATATAAAAAAAAATCCAATATGTAAAATAACGGTTGTAACTTAGATTTTGTACTTTACAAGACAAAGTTAACAATTTTTTTTATATAAATTATTTAGAACAATTTGTTTAAATTATAGGAAAATTATTTTTATATTTTATCAATATAATAATGCTTTTACATTTTAAATAAAGTTTAGAGAATTACATGAAAATTGATTAAAATATTTGTGAACTTATAGACCCTTTGTTAAAGATTCTATAAATTTGTTAAAAAAATCAATGAAGACTAATAGTTACAAACACAGTATTCTCTTAAATCTATATAGAAAATATGAATTTCTATTAAAACATATGAAGTTAAAGACCAATAGTAAAATATACGACATTCTTATAGAAAGATTGATAACAAATATATTTTCCTCTAAAAAATGAGGAGCTATCAAATTATAGAGCAATTGTAAAATATACCATATTCCTATAAATCTTGATAAAAATGAAATACACAAGTTTCATAGACCAATCATATTTTTATCATATTTTCATAATAATCAAGATTTACTATTAAAAATTAAGTCATGTAGACCACTAATTATAACATAATCTATATTAAAACTGTTCTCCAATGTATTAAGAATAAGCTTCATAAAAAATATATTTTCTTATAAAAAAATGAAAACGTGTCAACTTATAGACCAATTATAAAATATACCATATTCATATAAATCTTGATTGGAGAATAAATTATTACAAAAACTGTAAAAAAAATGTTCTCCTATGTAATATATTGAATAATACTCAATTCAATACAAACATTTTCCTCTCATTTTTAGAGGAAAATATAATTTTTATGAAACATTTTATAAAAATGTGGTCTATTCTTATAAAAAGCTTCATAAAAAATATACTTTCCTCTAAAAATAAATACGTGTCAACTTATAGACCAATTATAACATATATCATATTCCTATAAATCTTCGTAATAATAATGTACACAAGTTTTATAGACCAAACATAAATCAGTCAGATTTAAAACATAATAATCAACATTTTCTATTAAAAATGAATGTATATAGACAAAAATCTGTACCATTGTAATATATTTCATAATACTCAATTGAATACAAAGTTTCTTATTGAAATAGTCAAATAAACACAGTTGTCATCAAGTAAACTATATCGAAGCATGTTTGTTTCTCCCATTCAAATATCTCGAAATGCCAGACCTCCTCCCTCGACAATAATAAAAAAAGAGAAATGATACGGAAAAGTCATAACCAAGCAAAGTTTTAGGTCTACACGAGGCATCTTCCCCGCTATTTTCAAGTAACTTATATTCCTTTATTTTTATTTTCCGTACATCATTTTTTTCTTCTTCTCTCTCTCTCTATATTATTTCCCTCTGTTCGCGCAGCGTTCGCAGACATTTCGGCATTCCAGTTTTCCGGGTCATGATTTAAGGGCTGTCGCGGGAAATTTATTTTCCGGCCTGTCAAACTCAGCCTCCTAGATTCGGGCCACCCCCGACGCGCGTGGACCCAGTCAACCCCTCACCAAAAATGATGACATTATGCACTGCGGTCTAATTAAATCCAGCATAGAGAAAGAGAAATAAACGGCGCGCGCATTTCAACCCTTTTGGGACAATCCGTCAAACGCACAAGTTTGCAAAACGAAATGATAGAAAAACAGACAGCAGGTTGTCAACACATTTGGGGATTTTTACTCGAACGACGACGTCTATATTGAGGGTGAAATTTTGTTTGTTTATTTGATCGCGCTAAATGAAAGCCGCGGATACGTGTATATATATTTTTTTTGTAACGTTGTTTTTATGTGATTTATTGCTGCTGGTGAAAGCAAACATCGAGTTATTATTACGCGACGTTCTCAGGGGAGACTTTACAGAATTTCCAAAAAACGTTACTTCATTTTTTGGTTGCTAACAACAAGCGCGTGAATTGAAACGACACACAGCAGCGGGCATTCGTTTAGTTTGCAATTTCATTAACCTTTTTCAACTAATGGAAAATAACTTTTGAAACGCGTTTATTTGAACGAGCATAAAAAAACAATAAAGTCATTTGGAAATACAATGGGGGGAAACAACAGAGTTTTCAAATGTATGAAAGTCGTGCAATTTTCAATAGGTTTCACTGGCTTGAAATGCAATGAAAAGAACACTTCATTGATTTGTTTTTACAATCTATTATAACTGGTTCAACAATTACTTCTGTTATATTTTGTTCAATTACATTCGAACATACAATACAATAGTTATCAAGAATAAAAATGATCTTTACTTATTTAATTTTTTTATTGTATAAATTATGTTTAAACAATTTATAATTTTTAGAAGTTGGAACTTTTTTTTAATTCAATAGAATCATTATTTTTGTAGTTTAAAAATAATATATAATATACTACATAATACTACATATTAATTAGAGATTTCTAATTAAGAATTATTAATGCAATTAGTTCAAATTATTTAATTGTAAAATTAAAACTAAAGGGATTACCTTAATGATTGAATTACTTATACATAAAGAAAATCAATTAAAATTATAAATTGTATCAATTTATTCAAAAAGAAGTATGAAAATTTTCAGAAATTATAAATAAATGTAAAATATACTTAACTAATGAAAAAGCATATAAAATTTGATGAATATTGATATTATTTCTATTTGTTTCAAACTTTAAAATTTCTTCAGTATATTTTATAAAATAATTTCCGAATGATAAAGAAAAGAAGTTTTGAAATGTAAATAAATGTTGAAATATAATTTTTCAGATTTTCAGAAATTTGAATGTTTTCATTTTACATTAAAAGAATGGTACAAAATATCTTTTTTCAAGGTAAATTAAACTTTATTATTACATAATCACAATTAGATTCATTGGTACAATAATAATTATATATAGATAAAAATCTAGATAGAATTTTAACACTCCTTGATTTTTCATTTATTTACTGCACGTTTTATATTAAACCATTTATTTTATCATTTAAGTAATCATGTATTTTCAGGACAAAAATTATATTTTTCAATTGGTTTGTTAAAATTATTATAACAATATTGACATATTATAAAACTGATATGTATATCAAAATATAATAATAAATCATCAAAAAAAATGTGTAATTGAATATAAATAGCTAAATAACATGTTTTATGTTATTTCCGTTAAGGGAGAGTCAATAAATTATTCCCTTGCAGGTTGCATTTTATTTAGAGAATTTCACAAAAAAAATGTTTTTGTGTGTGTTGATTTTTCAGTTATTTATTTTTACATTTTGTATTCCCGAATCCGAAATGAACGAAAAATAGTGAAAAATAATTAATTGAATGTTGTTATTCCATGCAGAATACACGAAACTCAATTTATTATTATATTTATTATATTTTTGTTTCGGTTTGTATTTTCGTATTGGTTTTCGATTATTATTCTCGTTTCGAGTGCAAAGTGATTAATCCGATTATACGTGTGTTTTTATGTGAGGAATGAATTATAAAATAAATAAAAAGTTTGTGTGTGTGGACAAAGAGGTGGATGCGCCGGGATAAGTGAATTATTAGTATTTATGTGGAGTTGTTTCATGTTCCCTCTCTAAAAACGGCGCCGATTTCGTTCATTATGCTTTCGTTGTCGCTGTCGAAAACGTTCGTTTGATGTTCTTAATTGGAGCATGTTGTCCGCACTCTCCCCCGGGGGGCGGCGGTATTGTTTAAAACGCGGCTGCGGCGACGGCGGGCGTAATTTATTCTGGTGGGATATATCCAATATTGGTTATTGAATTGGGGTTATTTGTCAGCAAATAGCCCGAGATCACGGCCCGACGAGCACACTTCAGTGTAACCATCCATCATAATTCGCGCGAGCTCAGGATCCGACGACCCTACCCGACCCGGCCGACCCGGACGACGTCAGACGCACTCGCGTCTCTCTCTCTCTACTCTACTCTCTCACTGCAAAACGGACAGACAGACGGATGTGATATGATGTGATGGGATAGACAGTCATCCAAATTTGCATTCGAGGAAACCCATTGGTTTCCTCATCAAACATTGATGCGACCCAACGGACTCTGCTACATCCACGTATAAATATCTCTAATATATATACACACAGAAACATATTTGTATGTATAGACGTGCACATCTCACTCAGATAGGGAGAATGAAGGGAGAAAGCTAGAGAGAGAAAAAGCACGAGCTCCGTTCACTTTGTGGTCGATGTTTTCGATTCCACTGATCCTCTAAAAGGATCTATTATTAGATTACATATTGGGACAGATTCCACGTACTTCTACACAGATCCCTTTAACTCTAACTCTCTCTCTCTTCCTCTCATACAAACTCTATATATTTTTTCTCTCTTTGTTTTCCTCACGACACCGCTGTCAAAGGGGTCATGAACTTTTTTTTTGCTGTTCGTATTGTTGAAGTCCCTCCATTTAATCCAGCTAAAATTAGATTTACCAATATGTAATTGCGGAAAAGGCTAATCAATACACACGGTCACAAAAGTCAACACACACTTGTTGTATTTCTTCCAACATTGGACTAACCTATTATTTAGTTTACTTTTTATTGTGTAATACTTGAATAAAGGAAAATGATTAATGATTGAACTTGTTCACGCAAATTGAGCAACGAAAATGAATTATTATATTTATTTTTTTATATACAAGCTAAAAGTAAACTACTGAATAAAAATTTTGAAGAAAAATTTTAGTTTTTGATTTCTATAGATATTATAATTATAAGACAAAATCTAATTGGATTACAATTATATTAGATATATGTAGATTTTCCTATTTTATAATACTAATGTTTTTAATTATATATTTTACTTGTGACAATTCCTGCAGTATAAAAAATATTACAGCTGTAATACAATACCTCTTTTGGAAATTTGTCCAACTTGTCAAAATGAGAGCTTCTGACGTTATGTTTTTCTTATGCCATCTATATTGACATGTGATGTGAATATGAGGTTCAATCTGAAATTACTTTAGTTTTAATGTAACAAATATTAGCAATCAAATAAAATTTGTAGATTTTTTTGTGAAAATTCCTACAGTTAAAAAATTTACAGCTGTAATACTGTACCCCTTTTGGAAATTTGTCCAACTTGTCAAAATGACAACTTCGGACGTTATGTTTTTCTTATGACATTTATATTGACATGTGATGTGAAGATGATGTTCAATCTGAAATTACTTTAATTTTAATTTAACAAATATTAGCAATCAAATAAAATTTGTAGATTTTCCTGTGAAAATTCCTAAAGTTAAAAAAGTTACAGCTGTAGTACTGTACCCCTTTTTTAAATTTGTCCAACTTGTCAAAATCACATTTCCTGACGTTATGTTTTTCTTATGACATTTATATTGACATGTGATGTGAAGATGATGTTCAATATGAAAGTATTTTAATTTTATTTTAACAGATATTAGCATTCAAATAAAATTTGTATATTTTCTTCTGTTATAATTCTAAAGTTTTTAATTGTATGTTTTCTTGTGACAATTCTTACAGTTAAAAAAGTTACAGCTGTAATACAGTACCTCTTTTAGACATGTGTCCAACTTGTCAAAATGACAACTTTTAACGTTAATAATGACATGTTTAGAAATTTGAGAGACATTTTAAAATGACAACTTCTCATAGTATAACGCTATGCCAAAAATATTAGAATACCAAAAATATAATAACTGAGTAACTTGTACTGAATATTTGGAACAGTGTTTGATGACATTAATGCTGAAATATCAACTACTATCATATTATGCGCAATAGAACACGAAAATAGAACATCTTAGTAAATTTTGTTATCCTGGTGTTACATGACATTTGTACTAAAATGTCAACTTTGTACCAACGTAAAAGATATCATAATACAGCTATTCCTCGCATACTGTGATAAATCCGCCAATATCCCGAATTGTTTTGAAACCGGACAAATCGAGGAACTATATAATTAAACCTCTGTATATAAAAAAAGTTAATTTATGTAGAAACAATTTGTTTTTAAAATTTATTATTTGTTCTATTAAAATTTTCATAATGAATCCGGACTGATCTAGGCCGTACTATGCAAAGATATTGCTTTATTTTGTTTATTTTCTGGAGGAATTACAGACTGTGACAAAATTTATGTCACATAATGTGTGGACGGAACATTAAGCTAAAATAATTGGATTGAACGTGTTTCTCTTTCTAATTTTCAATTGATTAAACAAAAGGTATTTCTAATTGCGGATGATAAATATGGACTTTTGCTTTTGCGACGAAGAGAATATACGTATTTGTACGTGTATGTGTGCATGGGACACTGCGTGACTCGGTGCAATGAGCGGTGGGCGGAGGCGGTTACCGGAGATTTATGCCCTTCGGGCAGCGCCGCATAACTCTCCTATTATCACTGTTTGTCCGAGCAAAAACCTGCATACATTTATAACGTTCTCGGACCTGGGCATATTTCAAAAATTCCGAACTGCTCTCACTCTCCTGCTCCATGCAGCCCGACTTTGATAAGAAACGTTTCCCTGACCCACATTTACATTTCTCGTCGCATTAATATTTAAAAGCCGGATAAAACAAGAGGAATGGAGAAGAACTGAAATGGAAGTGAGTGGAGAAGAAGAAGAAGAAAAAAACAGAAGATACGTATATGAAATACAGGAAACATTTAAATCATATTACGAAAGAGGAATGATTCGAATGGAATTTGCGAGGCCCGCGGCGGCCAAATGTCAGTTGTTGTTTTTCCTTGCCCTTATTTTCCTTGCCGTGGGGCTTTTGCCTCTTCCTGCTCTCTTTGCATAATGTATAACGTTTAATATTTTCTTTTTGTGTCTTGTTCCCTCCTTGCTCATAAAGTTACGGAAGTTAACTTTTTCGCATCAAATATCATTCCCGACGACAATGAAAATTCTACTGCATTTTTCTTAGATATTTATACGTTCATTCAACTTTGTCAATGTTGATTTAGATTTAATCTTTCTTTTTAATATAATAAGACACAACGATATCTTTATAGATAAAATTATTTTATATTAATTTTATTAATAGTTTATTACTAATTTAAGCGATTAACTTATTAAAATTAGAAAAAATAAACTATTATCGTAATGTTGATTATTATGATAGTAATACACAAATTCAGTAGATTATTAAGTAATTTAGAGATTCATGTCTGAAAAACTTTAGTCCATAATTTCACGTGAAGAAGATACAAGAAACTATGATTCTTTTTAGGAACATACTTCTGTGAATAGAGCAAAAGAGAATATAGAAATTTGTATATTTTAAGATTTACCTATTTCTGTAATCTGAAGAAGAAACAAATAATTTCTTTAAACTAAAGACAAATTATTCTTTGAACAGAGACATACCTACTATAAATTTAAGAAAATAACTAATATATGCATTTTGGACACAATAATTTCAGTAATTGAAGAAATATTCTATGAACAAGGAAATATTTTTGTCCTTTTAGAAATAATAATTTGATCCAAGTTATGAATTACTAACCTTAGAAAATAGACACATTTAGATTCCTTTCAATGAAATATATAGATGAAATCAAAAAGAAAAACCATTTCACAAATAATATTAAAGAAATTTGTTTATTTAAGTTATATTAATTGCAGTAAATTGAAGAATTCTAGGAAGAATGAAATATCTATAATGTTTTATATACAATTTTTTTTTCTTAAGCAGAAGAAGAATTGTATTTCGAACATAGATAGATCAATATATGAAATCAAAAGAAAAACCATTCTTCAAAAAAGTCTAGACTAATTTATATATATTTTAAGACACAATAATGTTTGTAAATTGTCTTAGAAAAATTGAAATATTTTTGACCTTTTAAAAATAATAATTTGCTTAAATGTTTCGAACACCTACATTTTTTTAGACAAATCCCTTAGAAGATAAATCATTCCACAAAACAGATTATGGATTTGTGTATGTGTTTTCAGATTTACCAATTTTTTGTAAACTTAATAAATCTACTACAAATTGTTCGCGTTAGAAAAAAGTAATTTGTTTGAACTGAAGAACAAATAGCTTTCGAAGATAGATAAAGTTATGTCATTTTTAAGTAAATAATCAATTTATCCAAAAAATATCACATATTATATAAGAAAATTATGTAACTAAAGGACTTCTAGCCGAAAGATCAAGGTGTCTACTTAGGTAGACTAATTCCTGAAAACAAAATAAAATTCATTCTACAAAGAGGATTATAGAAATGTATGTATATTAAAATATACCAATTTGTGCAATCTAAAAAAAATAATTTAATTGTTATACAATAACTTCTTTAAGTTGTAAAACTTACATAAAAAGAAAATCTTTGAGAAATAATCATTTGGTTAAACTAAATAATAACCATTCTTTGAAGTCAAACACGCCTATGTCTGTTTTAGGTAGAACAATTTAAATAATTACAAGATTTTTCTATGTCCTTTTCGGTGGATTAATTTCCGTTACAATCTTAAGCAATTCGCACCGTATATTCTCTTTTTTTTGTTGGTAATGAAATAAACTATTTTAATTTCTTAATAATATAATTGCGTGGATGCAACAGTAAACTTTTGTTACGATATAAAGAAATTAGCTGAGGAGGTAGTGTGTGGCCCCGCGGAGCGATTATTAAATAATCCCGGAGCGAAATTACGGGCACGCAGCGAGTGGTAATAAAATTTAACTATCGAAAATTATGATACTGCTCTCGCTCTCTTCTCAACCATTCCTTCCCCATTCGCTTATTTATATATATTTTTTCTTTTCTTTGTGTTATGCTCTATGCATTTCACATTGCGCCTCCCATCGTTGCGCAACTGCCCAAATCTAAATCGATGATTAATTGTTAATTACTCCTCGAGCCGATCGGCACTTTTAATTAAGTCCCGAAAATCGGATTTATGTGCGCGCAGCTTTTAATGCACTTTCAGCCTGTGAATATTTATTATGTACACTACACCTCCCAACGTTCCAAATTCAACAAATTAATGAAACGAAAACAAAATAAACACTGTAGGATTTTGTAATGAAATCTGGAGATTCAATTAGTATTTATAACAGTATTCATATTAATTCATATTATTTTTTTAATTGTTTAATTGAAATCCAATAAAACATTATAATGTTCAAATTTCTTTAGTAAAGTCAGCACAATTTATACTTATATAATGTACACTATTATTAGTACTTTTGTTGATGAAAATTGATTTTTTTATATTTTTTTTAATATCTGAAGATCTTGAAAACTTTTCATGAAACTTTTGAAATATTTCCTTTCAACAAAAAAATATATGTGTTGTTGTGTTTGTTCTTTAGTAAATTTAATAGAATTTGTATCAATATAATAATTTTAACTTAACAAATTAATTAATTAATTTTTAAAAATAAGTCTATTTTGTAAAATATTTAAAGTTGATTTTTTTTTAGTAATTTTAGTATTTATATGTAATAATTTTTATTACTCATAAATATATATAAAATTTAGATTGTTGTCATTTTTTAAATAATTTTGCTGTGTTTTTGCAATTGTAATGTATTTGAAGTTGAAATTATATAAATAAATTAGTTGAATCTCAATTCAATTCGATTTTGTAGACGTTTCTCTATATTTTACTTAAATTTTCAAATAGAAGTGTTTTCAGTAGATTTTTCATAATCTGTATTTACACTCTAATTATTATTAGAAAATTACTCTTTTCATATAAGTATGATTTTTTTTTATTGTAGCAACAAATATTATTAGATAAATTATATCGTGAGAAAAACAAGGAAGTTTCGATAAAAAAAAATAAAATTTCTTGAAAATTATTCAATATTTAAAACAAATCTGATACTGTCAAATTCATCTTAATTTAATTAATGACTGGAATTATATACAATCTTATACATAATTAATAAATAAAAGTACATTTTTTTCTCAAAATAATTAGAATCTTCCAAGTGCTTAAACTTGTAATAATTAAAATGTGCAACTTCATTAATATATTTCCTTTCAAACTAATTAAGTTCATAAAGTAACCTTAATTCGAATCTGTATATCTGCAATGCTACATTCTTTGTTTTCAAAGTGAAATATTCATAACGAACTGTAATAACCACGTTCTTTACGATGCCTTCAATATCACAGAGTAATTAATTAATTAATAAGTATATACGTACGTGTTTATATAAAAGCGAAACTTGCCTCAGTCGCATGTCGAAAGACCATAATTTCAGAAATATTTGTGTGCTTTGTTGAAACTCCTTTTTTTCATCAACATTTCTTTTTTTTACTCTATATAAATATATTTCCTCTTCCAACCCTCCACCACCCCTTTTATTTTTCTGTAATTGTTAATATGCGAGATATGCAAATGCGATATGTAAAGGGAAGAAAAATATAACTATATACAGTATTGTACCTATGTATTTATATATAGGTATAGTATATGTATAAGTGAAGAAGGAAATACACACGGAGTGGCGTGACTGGCTGTCAATGCGGGCAAAATTTAAAGGTCGCAACGTTTAATTTAATGTGTTTGTTCTGTACGACAAACACACACACACTTTTAGTCCCCATATATTTTATACAGAAGGTATAGCGAGTATGAGTAATATGTAAGTGGCCTACGGTAATCTGATTTATTTCATTACGTGCTGACAAAAAAAATACAATTTATTTCGATTTAATTAATTTCCTGCTACACACGTGAACCGCGCCAACGTTTCGCGTTATTAAATTTATTTCGAATACGTTTCACGTTTCGCAGGAGAACGCCCAGGATTAATATTAATCCTGCTAATTGTTTCCTGCGTGCAGTTTACTTTCATTATTGTTATTACTTTATTTTAATGAGAGGATGATGCATTCATAGTGGATTGTTAAATTAAAATGTTTCGAATTGCTCATCGATTAGCTACAATTACTCACGTCAACTTTATTATGCAGTAATACCTCAATTAACGAATAGAATGGGTTAAAACATACTACTGTTCAGGTTAAATGTTACTCAGTACTTGAAAAGTACTTATAAAAGAAAATTGGAGACTTCCACGTTTCACATATATTAAAGCACAATTTGACAAATACTTAACATATATCATGTAGTAAAAAGATTTATGTAAACCAAACTAGCATAGGTTACTCAATACTTGAAAAGTACATGCAACCAAGTTATTATTTTTTCCACATTTCCCATATGATAATGTATTATTTGATAAGTACTTGACATATATCAAGTACTGAAATGCTGCTTGTATGTAAACCATCAACTGACAGAGATTACTCATACTTGAAAAGTACTTCCAAAAGATAATTGAAGACTTCCACGTTTCACATATATTAAAGCACAATTTGACAAATACTTGACATATATCATGTAGTAAAAAAATGTATGTAGACCAAAATGACAAAGATTACTCAATACTTGAAAAGTACTTGCAAAGAAGTTATTAAATTTTCTATATTTCCCATCTAAGAAAGTACTACTTGACATGTACTTAATATATATCAACTACTGAAATGAAGCTTGCATGTATACCATCAACTGACAGAGGTTACACAATACTTGAAAAGTACTTGAAAAACAAGTCATGAAATTTTTACACATTTCCCATATAACAAAGCACTACTTGACAATTACTTGACATGTATCATGTAGTAAATATTTATGTCACTATTGTTCTTTACAAGTGATATGTTGCTCATTACTTGAAAAGTTGTGGGGACACTATTTGACAAGTAATTGACATATATCAAGTATTGAAATGCTGCTTTACTTTGAGAAGTATTTGACCAAATAAAAAAAGTTGTGAAAAGTTGCTTCTATGTAAATCACCAACTAAAAGAGATTACTCAATACTTGAAGAGTACATGTAAAAGAAGTTATGAAATTTTCGCACATTTCCCATATATTAAAAGACTACTTGACAAGTACTTGACCTATATCATGTAATAAAAACCTACTTATATCTAAATAATCAACTGACAAAGATTAATCAATACTTGAAAAGTTATTACAAAGCAAGAAATTTTCACAGATTTCACATATAGTAAAGCAATAGTTAATAGTTGACAAGTACTTATAGTGAAAAGTTACTTGTAATTATACGATAAACTAACAGTGATTACTCATTACTTACTCAAGTTGACAATCTTAACATATATCTTGTAGTTATTACACCAGATTTAAAAAGTACTTGCAAATCAGGTTATAATTTCCATATATTAAAACACTACTTGACATATGTTATGTAGTAAAAACCATCATTTTATAAGCATTCAGAAAATAATCTTCCCTGACTATACAAGCAGCAGCAATTAATAACTCTTAGTAATATATTGACTTCATAATCATCCAAAATATATACACAAAACAGAAACGACGCAAAACGAGGTTCAGAGTTTATAGATAAACCAATGAATAATAAACTGAATAAACGTCTGGCATCAAGACAAAACAATTATCGTGGAAGGGTTTTTGCGCAACAAGACAAGAAACCGAGCGCGCAAACTGTGAATTATGTAAGGACCTTCTGAATAACGCAGCGACTCGTGCGGCTCTCGTCCTGTTTGTTTGTTTTTCATTTCGACTTTCCTTCCACATTCGTTCCTCTGCGTTTTTTTGCTTCGTCCTGTCCTTCGCTTTTTCATTCTGTTTTTGTTTCGTTCTGCTGTGCGTCTCCTCCTATGTCTGGCGTCGCGACGCTCCCGTTGCGTAAGCTCATTTATTTTTAAACGTGATAAATCGAGTGGCTTAAATCCATCTAATTCCAATTGGGAATTTATTGCGGCTGCGGTTAATTGCCTCTAATAATGTAATTTGTCGATGAAAATATTTTTACAAAAGAAATTAATTAATTGTATATAAGAATTTTATTTTTTTTGTTAGTTAATACAAATAAGTAACGTCAATGCTAATAAATACTTCCATTCATTCATAAAAAAATAGTTAATTAATGAATTCATCATTAAATCTTTGAAATACTAACTATTTGTATCGCCAATTTGCTCTGTAAGGTCAACATCACGTCAAGGTCTGGAAACGTCAAGTTCATATTTTTCTTGACACTTCTTGACATTTGACATATTTTGTTTTTAAAATTTATATAAAGACACAAACAACTAATTTATAACTACTGTCAACGTTACGTCAAGATCCGTCAACGTCACTTCAAAATATAGTTAATTCATGGTAATTTTGCCATTAATTAACAATATATACTGGAATTAATTTGAAACTTCTGTATTTACATCAAAGTTTAAAAAGTATAAAATTATCAGAAATGAAGTATTCATAGTCAAAATTATCATTTCTATTAATTCAACTTTCTATATAAGATAACTTTAAGGCTCGGTAACGTCACGTCAAAAACCGGTAATGTCAGGTTATAAATTATCAAATCCATGTTAATTTAATTAACAAGAAAATATTTATGAGAATACTAAACAATATAAAATGAAGTTGCAATATAAATTGAGTTGCTTTAAATCCATCTAATACCAATTGTGAATTTATTGTTCGACTGCGGTTAATTGGCTCTAATAACGTAATTTGTCGGTGGAAATATTTCGTTAAGAGGGTCGAGCAACAAACAAACCTTAAGGTCTTGCCCGCAATTTATCGGCGCACCTTAAATTACTAATAACCGGGGCCCTTTCCCGATTCATGAATGGATAAAATTCGGGCGTCGTTTACGACCGTCGTTGCAGACCCTTTTATTTCCCGCAAGACCCCCTGCCTAGTGCGTGGACTTTTATTATGGGTCCTGATACCATAAAAAAGAGGAATTTAACCCAGGCCTGGTCAAGCTGATATCGTTTTCACACCTACTATCGTAAAACCGGAAAAAATATATATCTGTATGTTCATAAAAA